>NW_025335133.1:0-28747 GCF_018152115.1 Drosophila rhopaloa | reverse complement strand
AATCGTTCAGTTATATGTCAGCTATAGGATATAATCAGCCGATCCTTAAGAAATTTGGTAGGTCGGATTGGCTGGCTAAATAGAACACCCATAGAAAATGCCGACTTCCTAACTTTACAAACACCAAAGTTATGGCATTTCCGATCAATCAGTTATATGGCAGCTATAGGATATAGTCGGCCGATCCTTATGAAATGGCATGTCGGATTGATTAGCCAAATATAAAACCCATAGAAAATCCCAACATTCTAACTTTACAAACACCAAAGTTATGGCATTTCCGATCAATCAGTTATATGGAAGCTATAGGATATAGTCGGCCGATCCTCATGAAATTCGGCATGTCGGATTGATTAGCCAAATACAAAACCCATAGAAAATCCCAACTTCCTAACTTTACAAACACCAAAGTTATGGCATTTCCGATCGTTCAGTTATATGGCAGCTATAGGATATAGTCGGCCGATCCCGGCCGTTCCGACTTATATACTGCGTGCAAAGGAAAGAAGGGTGTGTGCAAAGTTTCAATTCGATATCTTTAAAACTGAGAGACTAGTTCGCGTAGAAACAGACAGACGGACAGACAGACGGACAGACAGACGGACAGACGGACAGACGGACATGGCTATATCAACTCAGGAGGTGATCCTGATCAAGAATATATATACTTTATAGGGTCGGAGATGTCTCCTTCACTGCGTTGCACACTTTTGACCAAAATTATAATACCCTCTGCAAGGGTATAAAAATAGATCGACGACAGACTCAAATAATATTTAATAAATCTATTTCTCAAAAGTTGGCATTACCATTAAGGAAAAGTTCGAGGGGGTTAAATTTTATTGATAGATTTTATTTATGATGATAACTATGATAGCCATATTCTATGACATATTCTATGACTAAGTACAAATTTTCTTATATGTACCAGTGCTCAATAACAATTCTAAATTAGGTTTAAAGTTAAATCTGAAAAACACACCAAAGATCCTTATGAAATTTGGTATGTCGGATAGATTGACCAAATAAAAAACCAATACAAAATCCCAATTTCCTAACTTTAAAAACACCAATGTTAGGGCATTTCCGATCGTTCAGTTATATGGCAGCTATAGAATATAGTCGACCGATCCTTTTCAAATTTGGTAGGTCAGATTGATTGGCCAACTATAGAACCCATAAAAAATCCCAACTTCCTAACTTTAAAAACACCAATGTTATGGCATTTCCGATCGTTCAGTTATATGGCAGCTATAGAATATAGTCGATCGATCCTTTTTAAAATTTGGTAGGTCAGATTGATTGGCCAACTATAGAACCCATAAAAAATCCCAACTTCCTAACCTTAAAAACACCAAAGTTATGGCATTTCCGATCGTTCAGTTATATCGCAGCTATAGGATATAGTCGACCGATCCATATGAAATTGGGAACGTCGGATTGATTGGCCAAAAATACAATCCATAGAAAATCCCAACTTCCTAACTTTACAAACACCAAAGTTATGGCATTTCCGATCAATCAGTTATATGGCAGCTATAAGATATAGTCGGCCGATCCTTATGAAATTCGGCATGTCGGATTGATTAGCCAAATATAAAACCCATAGAAAATCCCAACATTCTAACTTTACAAACACCAAAGTTATGGCATTTCCGATCAATCAGTTATATGGCAGCTATAGGATATAGTCGGCCGATCCTTATGAAATTCGGCATGTCGGATTGATTAGCCAAATTCAAAACCCATAGAAAATCCCAACTTCCTAACTTTACAAACACCAAAGTTATGGCATTTCCGATCGTTCAGTTATATGGCAGCTATAGGATATAGTCGGCCGATCCCGGCCGTTCCGACTTATATACTGCGTGCAAAGGAAAGAAGGGTGTGTGCAAAGTTTCAATTCGATATCTTTAAAACTGAGAGACTAGTTCGCGTAGAAACAGACAGACGGACAGACAGACGGACAGACAGACGGACAGACGGACAGACGGACAGACGGACAGACGGACATGGCTATATCAACTCAGGAGGTGATCCTGATCAAGAATATATATACTTTATAGGGTCGGAGATGTCTCCTTCACTGCGTTGCACACTTTTGACCAAAATTATAATACCCTCTGCAAGGGTATAAAAAAGACCAAACATAGTGAAATATTAATTTAATTTAAACATTTATCTTTGTACACCTATTATTGTCTCCAGCCAAAATTGGCGGACTTAAGAAAATATTTGATTTAGTGTTATATTAAAGGATTTGTTAATCTGTTTTTCCTTTTTTTAGACAATTAATAGAAGTATTGAAAAAAATTGATTTGTTGAGATTAGAGAATATATGAATTAGAAACAGAAAGTTAAAACAAAAAAAAAAAAAAAAACCTATTATTTTGTGTAGGTTAAAAGCCTGCCCTATGAAAACTAAGTATCTTCCTTGTAAATATTTAAAAAAAATATATTTATACCCTTGCAGAGAGTATTATAATTTTGGTCAGAAGTTTGTAACGCAGTGAAGGAGACGTTTCCGACCCCATAAAGTATATATATTCCGTTTGCGAGCTCAGTTTAAAAGCTAGCGATCTGAAACTTTCACAGTCGTCCTAAAACATGTGTAAGCAGATCAAGTTTGAAAACCGCCCCGATCGGATGTCTATATCCTATAGCTCCCATAGGAACAATCGGATATAACTTGCAAGAATGGAAGATATTTCGCGCAGTGTAAAAGCTATTAACATAAATCTTTCCAAATCTTATTTTTTTATGCGTACCTTGATCAGGGTAAAAGCGCTTGGAGATCGGACGTCTATATCCTATAGCTCCTACATGAACAATATCGTGAAATCGGTTAAAATTTAATGATTTTTAGGATATTTCGCACAGTATATAAGCAATTGACATGAATCTTTCCAAATCTTATTTTTTTTTGGATACCTTGATCAGGGTAAAAGCGCTGTATATAAGCAATTGACATGAATCTTTCCAAATCATATTTTTATACCCTTGCAGAGGGTATTATAATTTTGGTCAAAATTATTCTTTATCAGGATCACCTCCTGAGTTGATATAGCCATGTCCGTATGTCCGTCTGTCTGTCCGTCTGTCTGTCCGTCTGTCTGTTTCTACGCGAACTAGTGTCTCAGTTTTAAAGATATCGAATTCAAACTTTACACACACCCTTCTTTCCTTTTCACGCAGTATATAAGTCGGCACGGCAGGGATCGGCCGACTATATCCTATAGCTGCCATATAACTGATTGATCGGAAATGCCATAACTCTGCTGTTTGTTAAGTAAGGAAGTTGGGACTTTCTATGGGTTTTATATTTGGCCAATCAATCCGACGTACCAAATTTCATAAGGATCGGCCGACTATATCCTATAGCTGCTATATAACTGATTGATCGGAAATGCCATAACGTTGGTGTTTGTTAAGTTAGGAAGTTGGGATTTTCTATGGGTTTTATTTTTATTTTTGCCCAATCAATCCGACATATCAAATTTCATAAGTATCGGCCGACTATATTCTATAGCTGCCATATAACTGAACGATTGGAAATGCCATAACTTTGGTGATTTTAAAGTTAGGAAGTTGGGATTTTTTATGAGTATTAAGAAAGCATCATATGAATAATTTTGTAGAATATAATTTGCAAAATATTGTGCAAGGGTATTTCAACTTCGGCTCCGCCCGAAGTTAGCTTTCATTTCTTGTTTTATGCATACCTTGATTAGGGTAAAATCGCGTGACGATCGGACGTCTATATCCTATAGCTCCCATAGGAACAATATACCTTATTCCTTTAGCTACTTTTTCATTTTTAGCAATTTCGCCAAAGTCTGCAAGGGTATTAAAACTTCGGCTTGCCGAAGTTAGCTTCCGTCCTCGTTTTATTTTATATTTAACTTATTCACTATTCACTATTACAATATTTCCTATAGGACTAACTTTTTTATTCACTGTTCTTTTATTTATTTGGGGCGAACTTTACTATTCAAAATCAATGCAAAAACAGACTGCCCTCCTCGAGCTTAATAATTTATAATCGAAAAAAAATTATCTGCGAAAACTGATTAAGAGAATGACTCAAGAGAGTTTAAAATGGGATGATCAAATTTGTCAATTAAATTTTAATTAAAACTGCCGGGAAATGGAGTTTACATTGGCGGACTTTGTGTATCTGTTGTTAACAGTATCCGTTTGATGCGGAGTATGTGAAATTGATCTGGGTTTTTTTTTTTTTTTTTTATTTTTTTTTTTTTTTTTTTTTTTTTTTTTTTTTTTTTTTTTTTTTTTTTTTATATTTTTTGTTTAATTTGGGGAACCGATTGGAGGCGTATTTATACCCGTTACTCGTAGAGTAAAAGGGTATATTGTATTCGTGCAAAAGTATGTAACAGCTAGAAGGAAGCGTTTCCGACCCTATAAAGTATATATATTCTTGATCAGGGTCACTAGCCGAGTCGATATAGCCATGTCCGTCTGTCCGTCTGTCCGTCTCTGTCCGTCTGTCTGTCCGTCCGTATGAACGCTGAGATCTCGGAAACTATAAAAGCTAGAAGATTGGCATTTTGCATGCAGATTCTAGGAGTTCCTACGCAGCGCAAGTTTGTTTCAAAAAGGTGCCACGCCCCCTTTCTTAACGCCCCACAATCGCTTATATACGATTTTAAAAATTTAAATATTTCGGAAAAGTAAAAATGCAGTTTTATTGTGTTTATCAATACCTATCGAAATGTAGAAGAAATTTTTCAAATCGGACCATTCGTTAAAAACTTATGCGTGATCAAAGTTTCTATCTCCATCTCCCTCGCACTCCCTTTACCTGAGTAACGGGTATCTGATAGTCGGGGCACCCGACTATAGCGTTCTCTCTTGTTTTTTTTTTAAATACCCGACTTCAGATTTATCTCTGAGTCAGTCAGAGTTGTTTGAAATAGAGCTCTTACCTCAAAGCTGTTTATAAATTTGGTAGGGGCCCCTTAATACTGTGCCATATAACTTGCATGAGTACGCTCAAGTTGCATTAACGTGCGTGCGGAATTTTGGAATACGAATAGGACTTAAATTACGAATCTTTTTCTTACATCCTGCTTTTAATTTTCAAAGTTTTAATAAGATCATTTTTTCGAAATACCAGATTTAGTGTATTATTGAACTTTAGTTTCTATTTGGTAAGAAGAATACGAAGTTTATATACACAATAGATATAGATATCATCAGAAAGGTATATAGCTTTGATAAAATATACACTTTTTGAAATAGACCCAACTGTTCAAAAGAATATTTGAAAGCTTACGCGGAAGAGATATCAGTACCAACAACATGGTCGCTTTCCTGTGCATTATTGTGACCAAACGACACGGTACAAAATGAGCCCGACTATTACAGCCTATCCAAAAATCTGCAAATTATAACAGCGACTAACACAAAGCGACCCTAACAACGACAACAAAGATCACAACAACCCATAGCTCGCAAATAACTGTTGACCGTTTTTCTTCTTGCGCTCTCGTTGCGAGCACAACCGAAAAAGTTCATACTCTCTCGCTCTCGCTCTGAGCAAGAGACTCTTGCTGTCTTCGTTTATGTTTTCTGTTGAGCGCTTTTCGTTGAGATCTTTGTATATCGCTCTTTCAATGAGTAGTGCGTAAAGAGCGGAATGAGAAACGGTCGGAAAATGAAAGTCCTTTTGCTTTTGACCGAAAAACTCAATGCAAACGGTCTTCACATTTACTTTCGTTCTTGTGAAAAAGAAATAATTTTTTTTTTTTTTTTTTTTTTTTTTTTTTTTTTTTTTTTTTTTTTTATTTTTTTTTTTTTTTTTTATTATTTTTTTTAAAAAAAAAAAAAAAAAAAAAAAAAAATTAAAAATTTTTTTAAAAATAATAAAATAAAAAAAAAAAAACAAAAAAAAAAAAAAAAAAAAAAAAATATATATTTTTTGTTTTTTTAATTAAAAGAATAATTTAAAAATTTTAATTTTTTTTTTTTTTTTTTTTTTTAAAGGAAAAAAAAAAAAAATTTTTTTTATTTAAAAAAAGTTTTGGTTTTTTTTTTATTTTTTTTAAAAAAAAAATAATATTATTTTAATTTTTTTCCTTTTTTTTTTTTTTTTTTTTATTTTTAAAAAATAAAAATAAAATTAAAAATTTTGTTGAAATATTTTTTTTTTTTTTTTTTTTTTTTTTTTTTTTTTTTTTTTTTTTAATTTTTTTATATGGGGTTTTTTTTTTTTTTTAACGGGGGTTGTTTTTTTTTTTATAATTAAAGTTAAAAAAAATTTTTTTCTTTATAAAAAAAAAAAATAAAAAAACACTTCAAAAATATTTTAAAAAAGGGGAAGGAAAAAAAGAAAAAAAAAAATAATATTTTTTTTTTTTATATTTTTTTTTTTTTATTAAGGAGAATTAATTTTGGTTATTTTTATTTTGTTTTTTTTTTTTTTAAAATTTTCTTTTTGGGGTTTTTTTCAAATACAAATCTGTTTAGATGGTTTCCTCTAATAATCTAATAATCTTACAGTACAAATACGAGGTCTAGCGGTTTTAATATCAACATGAAATTGTCGCCATGCTAATATCACAGAGACAACTAACAAAGAATAACAACTCTATAATAACACCACCAAACAATCTTGATATTATGTCTCTGGAAAAGCCTACATACTGGCTCACAGAAGAAGAAGCCTGACTTGATTGATTTCTTGGGCATATATTGACCTAAAAAGCCAACTACCTAATACGCAAAGATGAATGAAATCGAGCTCTATATCACATATAGAGCAACACCCCCAATCATAAAAAAATATCCTCTGTGGACAGCTAAATCAGGCATATTGTCACCTCGAAGCAACGAAGAGTGGGCAAATATATTGCCGTCCATCTAAAAAACGTCTTTAAACCATTTTCATCAACAAATAGCTTAGTGCTCCCAATAAACAACATTCCTGAATTCCAGGGGAAGTAACAAGAGTCATGAAGTCTCAAGAGAAATCGCCTGACCACAATTCCGCCATTTTAAAAGCTGCTTCTGAATTGTACCAAGCAACACCTACAGGCCCATAATGGCATTCCATGCACCGATTTGGTTTTCGCGAAAAACACGGAGCCATTGAAGAAGTAAACCGGATAACCTCCGAGACACTAAATACATTCGAAAGACGAATAATTTTCTGGGCATCGACCGCGTTTGGCGGGACGGCTCATAAAATCAAAAAATTATTTCTCCACTAAGAGCCATAAAATATTGCAGTCATACCTTCAGCATTGAAGTTACGCAGTGAGATGCAAAGATTTCCTCTCTGAATATCATCCAATTGAGGTCCCCCAAGGAAGCGTGCTTGGGCCGACACTGTATATTGGCAGATCAACAGCCAACCAGTCTTACCACAACATCAACATTTGTTCAATATGCTCTATAAGAGCAACGCAAAACTTTTCAGCTCATCTTGTGCTTCTGGAAATAGAGCACATGCATTAGTTAACTAGAAATAAAACAAAGAGCTGTATTAAATTTATTGGTACATACGAAATTAATATATTAACCAAAAAGAACAAGGTAAAGGCAAAGTATACGATCAAGATTCAGGCCAATCCTAATAGGTCTTTAATTTGGAAAATTAGGCATACAAATTACAAAAACGATACTGAATATTTAAAAAATATAAATTGTTTGATTAATTAATTGTATCTTTTACAATTGGTTGAGTTAATTCTTAGGCTAACTTTTACGACTGCCCAAGCTTGAGTTGGTTCTCTTCCCTTGTTGTTTTAAAGTTTATCTTCGTAATTTCCCGAAGTTAAAATCCGATTAAGATTCCTGTGATCAGCATGGAAAGTTTGGAAGCAAACGCGATGCGAAAAAATACGAGATCGTGTTGTCGGGACTCTTTTTTTTTTTTTTATTTATTTATTGTTGAACACGCTACACAAGGATGGACCTTGTTTTCGTGTATTGTCAAATTATTTCTAAAGATCCCAAAAAAAAAAAGCGGGTAGCGGGTGCTCCATTCCTGGGCAAATCAGGTGTGGGCATAGCCGGTCATAAGCTAATCAGGATGTGTTGTTACAGAAGACAACCGTGTCTGTCACGGCCGAGAATCCATAAGTCTGCCGGGTGTCGTCTGCTGAGACGCCATCGACCCATTGGTGTTGCAAGATGTCTTGCCATACAGTTTGCATGTGTGAGCAGACGTTACCGGTATCGACTTGAGGATTTATAAATGGTCTTCGTTACCGGTCGGGATTCTTACGGCTGTTTAGTCTAAAGTATGACTCGCCGTGGCGGCTAGCTATAGGGGATTTGATTGCGTCTGTCTCAAGCTCGGCTCGCCGTTTGTTTACTAAGTGCGAGTGTGGGAATGTTTATATGATAAGAACTCGTGAGAACTCAGAAGCAAGCTCTGCCAAAATAAATTGTTTACAATATTATTATATGAATACTTGATTAAAGTTATAGTTAATTTGCACGATTAATTTGCAACCATAGTTGGGGCGTTTTATAAAAAAACGAGGACGGAAGCTAACTTCGGCAAGCCGAAGTTTTAATACCCTTGCAGACTTTGCCGAAATTGCTAAAAGTGAAAAAGTAGTGAAAGGAATAAGGTATACATAAGTAAACTAGATTTGCATCGTTTCAAGTTAATTGCTTTTATACTGCAAAAATGTCATATACAAATAGAAAAAAAGGGATACTTTCGCAGCCTTAAAATTAATTAATTAATTTTTCCTATCTCCTTTAAGATATAGACTTCCGAGCGGCAAGCGCTTTTACCCTAATCAAGATATGCGTAAATAAATAAGAATTGGAAAATTTTATGTTAGTAGCTTACACACTGCGCGAAATATTCTGATAATCATCAAATTTGGACCGATTTCACCCTATTGTTCCTATGGGAGCTATAGGATATAGACGTCCGATCGGCACGCGCTTTCACCTTGATCAATGTATGCATAAAAAAATAGGATTTGGAAAGATTCATGTCAATAGCTTGTATACTGCGCGAAATATCCTAAAAATCATTAAATTTTAACCGATTTTACCCTTTTGTTCCTATGGGAGCTATAGGATATAGACGTCCGATCGTCACGCGCTTTTACCCTGATCAAGGTACGCATAAAAAAATACGATTTGGAAAGATTTATGTCAATAGCTTTTACACTGCGCGAAATATCTTCCATTCTTGCAAGTTATATCCGATTGTTCCTATGGGAGCTATAGGATATAGACATCCGATCGGGGCGGTTTTCAAACTTGATCTGCGTACACTTGTTTTAGGACGAGTGTGAATGTTTCAGATCGCTAGCTTTTAAACTGAGCTCGCAAACGGTATTGAAACAGACGGACAGACGGACGGACGGACAGACTGATCAAGAATATATATACTTTATAGGGTCGGAAACGTCTCCTTCACTGCGTTACAAACTTCTGACCAAAATTATAATACCCTCTGCAAGGGTATAAAAAATTATAATTAATTAATTAAATTAAAAAAAATAAAGTTTCTGGTCGTTAGTCTCCATTATTCAAAAAATAAAAGACCATATAAGCAAAAAATTAAAAACATACAACAATTTTGTTACGTACAATTATTCCAAACCCCCTACATATCTTCGCTAAAAGTTATATAGGGTATTATAATTTCAGTCAAAAGCTTGCAACGCAGTGAAGGACACATTTCCAACCCTACATTTTTTTTTTTTTTTTTTTTTTCGCGCGGAGTCCCACGGCCCACTTACCCGCCCAACCGACCGATGTGCGCAGCCGTGTATCGTACGGCACGATTCGCGATAAGATAGACGCGAGATAGGAAAATAAAGGTAAAGGTCCGGGGAAAAAAGTAATGGTTAGATCAATCTTGTGCCAATGAAGCAAGTATCAATCGTTTTAGGAGCGGCAGAGAGTCAAGATTTGATATTACAGGAAAAAGTCTATTATAGTCAGAACATAATACTCTGAAAGGCTCATGCAAGGCATAGTTAGATCTACAATGATTTAAAATTAGGGGAAAATAATTTCTAGTTAATCTACTTGGCACAGAAAAGTTTAGCCGACTTAACAAGTCGGGGCAGTCAATATCACCATGTATAAGGTTATAAATAAAGATAGTACCAAGCATCGTTCTACGGTTGGCTAGGGATGGTAAATTAATCAAAAGAAGTCTACTAGAATAAGAAGGTAAGATAAGATTTGCATCCCAGTTTAGGCGCCGTAAAGCAAAAAGAAGGAAGTTTTTTGTACAGATTCAATACGACCAATATGTATTCCGTATTGTGGACTCCAGACGGGAGACCCATACTCCAGAATCGGACGGACTAGCGAAATAAATAAAGTTTTAGTCAAATAAGGATCTTCGAATTCTTTTGACCACCTTTAATAAATCCAAGCACTCCTCTGGCTTTATTAACCATGGACGAAATGTGGTTTGAAAATTTTAGTTTAGGGTCCAAAAGAACGCCAAGATCGTTTACAAGAGTTATTCTATCCAAAGAGCTGCCACTTAATGTGTAAGTCGCGTATATCGGATTCACCCGATAAAAAGTCATCAGCTTGCACTTGGATGCGTTTAAATTTAGTAAATTATATCGGAACCAGTTTTGAAAATTATCTAGATCGGATTGCAAGTCTAAATGGCAGGAATCCTTATACTGCAGGCACAACTTAACATCATCTGCGTACATAAGTACGCGAGAATGACTTATAATTGAGGGAAGATCGTTAATAAATAATGTAAAAAGTAACGGACCCAGATGGCCCCCTTGTGGGACACCGGAGGTAACACGGAGAATTTCAGAAATTGAATTTTTAAAAAGGACCCTTTGTGACCTGCCATTTAGATAACTTGAAATCCATTTAAGCAGATCAACTGGAAAACCTAAAAGGTCAAGTTTTTGAATGAGAAGTAAGTGATTTGTCAAATGCTTTACTAAAGTCAGTGTAAATGACGTCTGTTTGAAAACTACTATTGAAGCCTTTTATCACAAATGAAGTGAGCTCTAGAAGGTTTGTGGTTGTGGATCTACGTTTTATAAATCCGTGTTGACACGGAGAAATGATTGATTTGCAAAGGTGCTGCAAATGAGGAGTAATAATTTTTTCAAAAAGCTTAGGAATAGCTGACAACTTAGAAATACCTCTGTAGTTACGGGCTTCTAACTTGTTACCTTTTTTGAGAAGAGGAATAACAAATGATTCCTTCCAAATATTTGGGAATTGGGAGGTTTCTAGAGATAAGGTAAACAACTTGTGAATAGGTTTGCACAGGGCCTTAGCGGAATACCTAAGCACGCACCCAGGAATACCATCGGGCCCTGGCGAATAAACAGGCTTAATACGAAGAAGATCCAAAAGAAGAGAGCTTTCTGTTAAAGTGGGACAGAATATGAGGTTTGACTTGGACATGGTGTAAGAATAAGGCTGTGATGAATAATCTAAAGTAGAGTAAGTCGTTTGAAAAAATTGGGCAAATAAATCGGCTATTGCCTGATCTGTGGTTGCCGTCATGTTTTCGAACGACAGCGAGGAAGGAAAAGAATTAGATTTACGCTTGGTGTTAACAAAATTATAAAACTGTTTCGGGTCCTGAGAGAACTGGACCTTACAACGGTTTAAGTAACTATTATAACACTGAGCATTAAGCACGGTAAATCTTGACCGAGCACTTAAATATCTAGTAAAAACAGATTGAGAACCGGTATTTTTATATTTCCTAAAAAGTCTGGACTTTACATTTCTTAAGTGTGTCAAGTCTTTGCTAAACCATTGTGATTTATTGGAAGTTGACGGATAGTACCACGGAACACAGGAATTAAAAAATGAGTTTATTGCAGTGTAAAAAACATTAACTGCATCGGACATATAAATGCATAAGTAAAGATCGGACCAATTAAAGCCAGAAATAAAATTATTTAGCCTCAGAAAGTCTGCCTTGCGAAAACAATGCATTCGTTTGGATTTTTCTGATTTTTCTTCTATAACTCTACCCGTATCAAATGAAAGTTCGATTGTTGGATGATATGGATCTTCAGGTTGCGTGAGTGGTGCTACTCTGGACAGAAACACACCTTCAGGATTTGATACAAAACACAAATCAAGTATGGTTTACTTGAGATAGAGATATGTCAAGCAGGCCATCAATAAAATCATGCTGTGCTATAGGTAATAAGACATTCGATCCATCCTCAGTGGACCAAGTAACTCCAGGTATATTAAAATCAACTAGAACTATCAACTGATCCCTATCGGAAAGCTTATTTGCAATGGTCTTAATAACGGATAGGTGATTTAAATAATCAAGAACGGAATATATGAGCAAGTTATGTATATAAAGTTACCAGGAAGCGATAACTTTACACTTCAATGGTATTGAATTCATCAAAAAATAACTCCTCAGACGGGAAGTTTGAATCAACTCCAATTATGACTCCACCTCCCCGTCTAGGGGGACGGTCATACCTATATATTGTGTACTTACCTGGAAAAACTTCGGAGCTAAAGATCTCCGGCTTTAACCAGGTTTCTGTGAACGCAATAGTATGAGATGCAAAAAAAGGGCTATCGGAATACAATTTAGTGAGTTTGCTACGCAAACCTCTCGCATTCTGATACGAAAGAAGGAGGTTAGAAGTTAGTTTTTTGAAATTGGTACACTGGTTTGGCCTCGACTAGGAAGTTTTACTCCCTCGGGCCCCTTCTTCTTTATCTTAGCCTCGAACTCTTTTACAACCATATTATCCGGCCAAAAGTCGCCCGAGCATATGGCTTCAGAAAAGCTCGTTAGGGACAGTTATCTTGAAAGATGAAATGTCTCTAGCATAAGAAAACTTAAACTTTTCCACCTTTACACTATTACAATCGACTTTAGTTTTGTCTTGTATATAAGACAATACATTAGAAGATGTTTGATCAGGGGAAAGCCGAGAAACGAAAATTTGTTTCTTTAGTGGAACCACTAAAAGGGATTTTGGTGGACCAGACATTTTTTCTGCAAAACCAACTTGAGCCGGTTGTCCGGACTCAGTAGTGCCTTGTAGTGGAGATGCTACATTCTGAGAGATAGGTGGATCCACTAATTGTGAAACCACTACGGACAAATCGGAATTCTTAGAAGTCCCTGCTTGCATGCATTCTGTAACGGATTGTTCGGATACCGAATCTTTTTTAGCTGCTGATCTTAGCAACATTTGAGGGTTTGCTGAAATCAGCTGCTGATCCGCCGGAATGCTCTGTTGTTCTTTTGATTTCGGTTGCGGGGTGTTCCCCTTTTGCTCCTTACCACCAGCGGCCTTTTTGCGCTTAGGGGACTCTTCTAATAGCTTACGACTATTAAACTGCGAGTCCAGCGCAGAGAGGAGATCATCAGCTCGGCGAAAACTATCTCTAGCCACTCCGAAACAGCTAATCAACCCCATCAGGCCGCCTTTAGTTTGGCGCATGAACGATTTCATCTCGTTCGCAACCTCGACACAAGCGTCACAACAAAACTGAATTGAAATTTATAAGCGAGCAGTTATAAGTACCGCAAGAGCGCAGAAACTGCACGCTTAGAACTTTCAAAGCAAAGAGAGCAAGAGAGCGGGAGCGTAAATAAGTTAAAGTGCATGCACAAAATAGAAACGGCGGGGATATAAGAAAAGAAAAGACAGATAAGAATTACGAAAAACTAAAACAATTTATTAGTATTAAATACAAAGTGCACTCGCGAAGCGAACGGAGTTTAAATTTATGTTTAAATAAACCGGAAGAGAATTAAAATTAAAACAAAATGCAAAATTCGAAGCGCAGAAAAAAAACACGACCGTTCACTTTGAAAGTCAAAGACGAATTTGTATATATATTCTTGATCAGCATCACCAGGAGAGTCGATCTAGCCATGTCCGTCTGTCCATCCGTCTGTCCGTTTCTAAGCAAGCTAGTCCCTCATTTTTAAACCTATCTGCTTAAAACTTTCACAAAAGTTGTCTTTCTATTGCAGGTAGTATATAAGTCGGAACGAGCCGGATCGGGCCACTATATCATATTGCTTCCATAGGAACAATCGGACATTTTTTTTAAAAAGTATAACTTTGTTGTTTTTTATTTTTGTTTGTTTTTTTGGATTTAGTAATATTTAAAAACTATGGAATTACGGTTTTAAATTAATTAAAATCGGCCATCTATATCATCTAATCGAAAAAATTAAAGAAATAAAAATAAAACAAGAAAGGAAAGCTGACTTCGGGCGGAGCCGAAGTTGATATACCCTTGCAGAATATTCTGTAAATTATATTCTCCAAAATTATTCATATGATGCATTCTTAATACTCATAAAAAATCCCAAATTCCTAACTTTAAAAAGTCCAAAGTTATGGCATTTCCAACCGTCCAGTTATATGGCAGCTATAGGATATAGTCGGCTGATCCTTATGAAATTTGGTAGGTCGGATTGATTGGCCAAATATAAAATCCATAGAAAATCCCAACTTCCTAACTTTACAAACACGAAGTTATGGCATTTCCGATCAATCAGTTATATGGCAGCTATGGGATATAGGCGGCCGATCCCGACCGTACCGACTTATATACTGCGTGCAAAGGACATGCTTATATCAACTCAGGAGGTGATCCTGATCAAGAATATATATACTTTATAGGGTCAGAGATGTCTCCTTCACTGCGTTGCACACTTTTGACCAAAATTATAATACCCTCTGCAAGGGTATAAAAAAGTTGATGTTTTTCTATATTATTATATATCTATTTATCAAAATATTCCTTTGAGATGTAGTAATTATTTGCCATATCAGAATTACGCTTTTAGTTTGTCAAAATCGGACAACAATATCATATAGCTGGAATAGAAACGATGGCAAAATGCAGCGCAAAATCGACATAGCTTCATTGTTTTAGTAATATTGGCTTAGAAATCAAAATATAGTCGTTTTGCTATACCTGCAAGGGTTTATAAACTTCGGCTTGCCGAAACTTGCTTCCTTTCTTGATAAAAACTAAACTCTTATTTGCAGTCGCTGAATTTTCTATTTGGTTATAAACCTTTTTCTGAAGCTATTTGGATGAAGCTTTTGCGAAAAGTATGTATGTAAGTCAGAACGGACCAGATCAGATGACTATAATATATAGATCCCATTGGAAAAATCGAAAAAAATATGAATACTTCCCGTATTGTGGACTCCAGACGGGATATTCAATTCAATTCATTTTATTAGATTTTAATAAAAACAATTACGCTTCCGGCATTATTAACCAAATATGACTGGAAAACATTAGTTTTGAGTCCAAAAGGATGCTAAGTGTGTTTCCAAAGGGCTGCCACTAAGCATATACGTATATTATATATATTTTTTAAAATTAAATGTCATAAGCTTGCACTTAAAGACGCTTAAATTTAGTAAATAATTCTTATGTCGAACCTAATAGAAAGTAGATTATTGTACAAAGGACACTGACAGAGCATAATGTGTGTTTCCGGATATGCTTCCGACAATTTTTGATTCAGTCCCTAGTTTTATATTTTAACGAATAAAGAGCACTTGGCTCGGTAGGAACTACTCCGGCCATCGCCGTCAATCAAATTATTATTTCACTTACCGAGGCCCAAGGCCAAAATAATAGGGGACAATTACCCTCTCAACATAACCTGCCGACGTCACCCACCAACGCGGCCTTAAAATATTTGCAACTCTTCGCCTCCCGTCTCATCCATCAACGAGGCAAGGACAGTTGACTGCGGACTGTTAGTTATCATTTGCAAATCAAAACAAATAATGGCTGTTTTCCTACAGCCAAACTCATATACTAGATTTTGCTTACAATTTTTATGCTGCATATGAGAATCGAAATTTAAGCTATATCGATTTTCGATCAATTTTTCGATCGTTCAGATGGCAGCTATATAATGTAGTTGGACAATTTTTATAAAATTAATACATTATTAGAAAAATTGTTCAAAATTACTATATCTCTTCGCAAATGTTAAGAACAACGAAGTTATATTTTTCCATTTATTTTGTGGCTTTTTATTTTTATTGGTGCCGACATTGCACATAATTTTGGCTTCCAAGGTCTAAACTTTCGAAAATGTATGAAAAACTGTGATAATCAATTTGTAGTCTTCTTCTTTGGTGTTGCCGTATGCAAACAGAGAAGACCGAACTACAAGATGATTTTTTAGTTTTATAATTGACCTACTATTGTTATTGCTAATTTGCCATTAACAGTGTGTTATCTGATTTGGTTTAATATATAGATTTTTAGTGACCTGTGTTTAAAAAAATATTTATTTTCCGGTGTTAAATTTGTGTCCTTCGCTTTCTCTCAAAGTTCTTGATCTTTCGGATTTTTTCATCGCTATATTTTTAGATTTTGTGTTAAAATTTCAGTTCAATAAACAAAACTGATATAGTTATCATTACCAAACAGATTTGCGCTACATGGGATACAAGTATCTTGGCTATTCTGGTCTGATTCGCGATGCTATGGACAAGAGAAGTGCCCAACACTACTACTGCAATGATTTTATTTTGTATGAATACCAGACAATTTTTGATACACCCGCTTAAAAATAGTATAAAGAACCCAACACCGCATGTGGACTTATCCTCCGAATTACCGACCGATGCTTGTAGTACAATATTAGTCCTGTGGTATCAAAAAGGAATTCTTTTCTATCACAACCACGAGACGTGATATTAAATTCAAAGCGTGCTGATCACAATCTATCTTTTCCCTTTTTGACCGAAAAATAATTGTACTTTTAGAAATTAATGCAGAGAAACCAAAACATGAGAAAATTCTAAAATTCTTTTTATTAGGATGCGTATTAATTTAATACTTACGAAAGTTTTAATACTAAGCTAAAAATATATAATTAAAAATATAATAAAATTTTAAGTTTTGGGTACCCAGTATCCAAATATTTTCCCAATATTCTTGCTGTCGTGCAGGAGTGTGCTAAGAAATAATTTTGCTTTGGGTCTTATGAAAAGATTTAACAATAGAAACAAGATAAGCATTCGGAATTTATGCAGGAAAAATTGGCTTTGTATTTCGAAATGCAAAGGTCATTTAATCGTCGGCTTGCCGTAGATAACTACCCTTATCGATTTTATATACTTATTTTATTTTTTATTTTTAGGAACAACTGGTCATCTTTTTCACCAAAAACAAATGTCTTATGGTTGTCCTATGTTATTGCCAAACTAGTGGAAAGCGTGAAATATAAAAGTACAAATACAAAGATTCACAGAATGTACATTCAGAAGCTAAATGAATTACAAAGCATTATACTGACTTTTGAGAGTGCCGTACACTGCGCCATACATCTGTTTAATATTAGTGAATGAGCGAACTGATAAAATTTTCATAACGCATCTTTTAATTGGTTTGCTTTCGTTTCTTATCTTTAAGAGCTACAGGTGTCCACCATTATAATAAATAACTCTTAATATGCGCCCAGGCATTAAATGAAGCAAGTTTGGAGAACCAATCCCTCGATTCTGTCCCATTCAGCTACAATTGCTTCCATTAATTCTTTTATGGTCATAAACCTTGCTCAAAGTTTTCTATACGGTTTAGATTCGGATTTTTGGTCTGCTCACAGCAGGATAATTTCTTCTTTCTTCAAAAAACCATTAAATATTTTGCAATTTCAGTATATAAGAAGTTGACAGTGGAAGCGTTTTATGATGAAATTTCGGAAACTCATATGACCATGAGTTATTGGCTTTATTGACAGAACTGAAACCAAAACCATGGCAATGCAGACCAAAAAAAGGAGGAAACCAAACACAGACATTCATATTAGAACAAGAGAACTAAGCAGGTTAACTCTGGAGTTTGCAGCAGGCAACAACATCAAGGGAATACCAGAAACAAAGGGTAGATGGCAAACGCACAAATCGGAGTTTCTAAAAAAGGAGATAGAATACCTGGGTCATGCAACGACTCAGAAAGGTTTTAAACCAAACCCGAAGAAGATTTAAGCCTAAGCTTTTCTCATTACTGGCTAATGGGCTTTAAGAAGCCCAATTCCAAGTTAGTGAGTTGGAAACTGCAACTATTGGAATATGCTTATAAAGTTTTTGAGAAAGAATCGCAAAATTTGGTGGCAGACGCTATCAGAAGAATAGAGCTACAAATCCACAATAGTGAGCTGTATTGAAACCAAACTACGTGTGCAAATACTAATAAGGGTATAGACTCTGAATGAAGAATTCAGGTGGCGGAAATATGTGAGATTGGGCCCAAATGGTGGAATCACCTTTTAGAAACAAAACTAAAAGAGCGATAACTGAACCGAATTTCGAAAAGGAGCAAATTGCTAGGATTATATACAAGAATCATTTGAAGAATATGTGCCTAGCAGACATTGATGAGAAAGGAAATGAGGAAGTGTAACACTTCAAGAAATTATGAGACATTTTGGGAGCTGAGACGTATATGAAAAAAAGGTCATCAATAAGTGGAGTACAATAAAGTATCCCTGCCATACCACTAAATAGTATTTCAGAAGACTCCCATTACGACGTTAGATATTGTACATACTGATCTGTACACAATTAACAAAAACTATGTTATGAAGATGTTAGTACGATAAAGTATACCTGACATACCCCTAAATAGTATTTCAGAAGACTCCCATTAAGACGTTAGATATTGTACATACTGATCTGTATACAATTAACAAAAACTATTTTATGTCAGTTATAAATAATTCTTTAGGCTTGCAATACAATACCAAATAGATATGGTATAAAAATTGTAAAATCAATAAACAAATTAGTAAGCCACTATTGTGTCCCCAAGAAACTTATTTGTGACCAAGGGTCTGAGTACGATTCAAGTTTATATAAACATTTTTGCAGACTGCATGGAACTAGTTGTATGTGGTGTCTTTTTAACAATGGTCTAGTAACTCAACGGTAGTGGAATTACTTTCTAGACTAATATAAATTTATAGAATTTTTGAGGGAATGATTTAAAATTGTAATGTGACCATGAGGAAATTTTGGACGAGGTTTTCTAAATTAAAACCTATTGAACGCCAGTTTTTGAGAAATCACCTTCGATACAGAACATGAATACTTCAAAAAGCTTGATGAGTATCGAGAGGAGATTTATAAAATTTTAAGGAGCAGCTTGGGCCAAACAAAAAAAAAAAACAAATTGAACAAGGAAAGAGAGGAACCACTGTAGTTGCAAAGAAGAGATTAAGTTTATAGAAAGGAATACAGAAGGAATAAGATAACGCCTAGGTTTACAACACAAGCAATCGAACAAGACATGGCAGTTAGGAGTAGGACGAAAAGGAAACAAGAAATTCAAAAGTCCCAGCTAAGAAATCGTATTCAAAAACTATAACTAATTACATCAAAAAATTACAAATAAATTTCGACCCAAGGACAGAATTGGATTAATATTAAGTGTAGGAAACTGTGTCAGCTGATCGGAATTCGAGCCCAACAAGGAAACCATAAATTCACCACGACGCGAGATGGATTGCGTCGTATGTTGAGTTCAAGAAGGAACCGAAAAGCACGTGTTATTACTGGACTGTTACATTGGCGACGAGGATTAAAGACTATTACGGAACTACTGACGCATAAGGAACGAAACTAAGTATTAATAAAATAAACGCCGGCTGTCGAAGAATACTCGGAAATTTTAGTAGAGAGCGGGCCGACTGAAGGTGATGGTTGTCGGCTTGCGTTAGAGTTTCCTGCGCAAAAAGGGTCTCCGCTTTGGGAATAGGGAAAAGCAACTGAGGCTGGTCGCCACTAGCAGTGCTGGACCACTTGTCTCAGCCGAGGCTTTCCGCCCTAGCGGCTGCGAAGCAAGCGGGGGGCGGGTGATCGTACCATTCGGGAGCGGAGGCTGGGCTCCTTGCAGCAGTCACCGAAAATGCACGTGAGGTTTGGGTAGGTTGAACTTTGGGGTGGGCTTGGTCGGCTGTGGCGAATACACTGGAGGCACGGAAATACTACTTAAGCACTATCGGTTTTGTACAGGGTTTTGGTTTTATTTTTTATACCCTTGCAGAGGGTATTATTATTTTGGTCAAAAGTGTGCAACGCAGTGAAGGAGACATCTCCGACCCTATAAAGTATATATATTCTTGATCAGGATCACCTCCTGAGTTGATATAGCCATGTCCGCCTGTCCGTCTGTCTGTCCGTCTGACCGTCTGTCTGTTTCTACACGCCCTTCTTTCCTTTGCACGCAGTATATAAGTTGGAACGGCCGGGATCGGCCGACTATATCCTATAGCTGCCATATAACAAATTGATCGGAAATGCCATAACTTTGGCGTTTGTAAAGTTAGATAGTTGGGATTTTCTATGGGTTTTATACTTGGCCAATCAATCCGACCTACCAAATTTAATAAGGATCGGTCGACTATATCCTATAGCTGCCATATAACTGATTGATCGGAAATGCCATAACTTTGGTGTTTGTAAAGTTAGGAAGTTGTGACTATTAAGAATTTACAGAATATTGTGCAAGGGTATATCAACTTCGGCGCCGCCCGAAGTTAGCTTACCTTTCTTTTTTAGTAATAAGATGCTGTTTCTACATGTGAATGATTTTCCCTGCCTATACCGCACTCCTTGTCTTAACGCTACTCACTTAGACAGACTCAGTGGATCCCGGCAAGCGTGGTGTTGGTATCCGTTGGAGGGTGTGGCTGCAGGTCCTGGCTCGGCTGGTGCACGGGGTACTACCGCAAGGTTACCGGTCGCGAAGTTAAAAATAATCCCACGTCTACTCCCGCACTCGACTTTCTCGTTCGCCATCCAGAACTCGACTCCCTTTCGCAGTCCAGAACTCGACTTTTTATACGCACTCCAGAACTCATGCAGCCAAGTTCTTTGGCATTCCATCTTTCTCGCTGCTTCGGTTTTTCTGCATGATCGAGTTGTCCTGCTCTCACGGCGTCGGGTTCTATTGCTGGTGACGCTGGCGTAAGCTCGCTCTCGCTCTTCTGCTCCGATGATGCCGTCGCTTACTCTCGCTCTTCTGCTCCGATGCTGCCGTCGCGTACTCTCGCTCTCTGGTGATCACGTGTTCGGTGGAAATTCCCATTGCATCTCCGGCTTGATTCTCGCTGCTTCGCTTGCTTCGCTTCCTTTGCCACTGTGCACATGTAACGACCTACTTATTGTCTCTATCCCTCCCACTGCCTAGAGAGGAGCTATTAAACTATCGTGCTTATGTTTTAACTTATTCTTATTTAATGTGGTTGATTAGATATTTAAATTGTGCGGCCAATTCTGGCCGTTACACCCCCCTTTACATCGGCGGGCGAAGAGAGACGGTGACCTCGTTCCGGGTATTGATCCGCACCCGATAGTGTTGATCGTTTCCGGTCTCCAATACCCGGATGTTGCGGCAAAGGTTTCTGGCTACCCGAGCCTGAAGTCGCTCCACGACATGTCGCGGCAAGTTGTCCTGAAGTGGGTATCCGCCAGTTGGCCGGGACGAGTACCCACTCACTGTGCCTCATCCGGCAAGTTGAGGGGCTTCGTTGGCCAGAACTCCTTGGGGTTATTTGCTCTCGCTCGTCGTGGGTTCCGCCTGCGGTGTTGGCCTGCCGTGACTGGTGGCTTTGTTGACGACGCAGGGCGTCGGCTGAGGTGCTGGGGCGATCGTCGTCCATGTCCACGTCCATGCGGAAACTGCGAACCGGCTCGCCAACAGGGGTTGCCAACTGGGTGTTTCCGCCACATGGCATTCGCGCCACGTAGTCGTAAACCACCTGGGCAATGCATCCCCTCCTACTGGCACTCGATTTTCCCCCGAAGGTCCAGTCTCAGGCGTTGAGGTTTCTGCTGGGGTTGTCCAGGTGGCGGGCTCCTGAAAGCCCTCCCAAGACCCGTAAGCTGGCGGTGGGTCTTCGTCCTCCTCTGCAGGTCCGGTGACTGGTGGCGGCTCTGGCTCGTCGTCGTCGCTTATGTCGACCACCTCGATCGTAAAAGGCTGGCGGGGAAGCGTGGCTCTGTCGTCACTGGTCACGAGCTGGCCGGCCACTGGGGTGTGCTCGGTCACTTCCAGCATGGGGCTGATCGCGCGCATATTCAGCTGTGGGAACCTGTCAGTCCGAAGTGGTACCTCGTCTTCCTCTACGTCCATGGCTCCATCGAAGCCCTCCAAATAGTGCTTCAGATACTCGATGGTGGCAGGGCTGAGCCCGTCGCTTATGGTGAGGGGCGACTCTGGGAGTATTACCACGGCAGGCACCATTGGGTTTGCCTCCATCTCGCTGTCCTCCAGTCGTTCGCGGGTGCGAGGTCGAGTATGCCGAGCGTTCCTGGTGGAATGGCGGCGTCTGCGGTGTCCTGGCATGTCTGCTCCCGGTACTGTGAAATATTAAAATTACCACCTAGTCCTGCCTAGCTGTCTTGGGAGTGCGGTTTACAATGTTCAGGTTAAGCTTACAGGCTAAGGTTACAATGTTCAGGTTAATCTAGATATATCTACTCTACCAGACCCTCATCTGTTGGGATGCCATCGGCGTCTTCGGACTCACTGTTGATGTCGTCTTCATGGAACGCCTTAAGGTCTGCAAGGCCAGCTGCTCGTCGGCGCTTGGTTCTCGGGTCTTGGAGTCGGATGATGTTTTGGGCGGCGAAATTTACGACCTTAAATGGCCGGTCATAGCGTGGAGCTAATTTGGCCGCAAATCCGTCCGCAGCCTTAGAAAGGTGGTGTTGCTTCACGAGGACTAGATCCCCAATGGCTGGCTGGCATGTGCGTTTTCTCAGATTGTAGTGCTGCTTTGGTTCTCGCTGGCCCGTTGCATATTTTCCAAGGCTACCCTGAAAACCTCTTGAAGATGGGTTGCCTTGGCGGTGGGGGTCACGGGTCCTCCGCCCGAGTGTGGGGTGACTTCGTGATAAAGTGAGCCCGGCAGTCTCGGCTCCCGACCTTGTAGGAGGTAAGCGGGGGTAAATCCGGTGGTGTCGGAAGCGCTGGAGTTGATAGCCAGGCTAATCTCCGGCAAGGCTGCATCCCAAGTTTTCTGGTTTCCTTCGATGTACTGCGCTATCATCGTCTTGATAGTCCTTTTGGCACGCTCTGTGGGGTACGCACAGTTTCCAGGAAATATAGTCTTATTCTTCCGGGCGATTCCCGAAGCGCCGATACAGCTGGTCGTTCTCTTGGGCGTACTCTGGGTAGTTAGCTGGCTCCGCGGCTATCCTCGTCAGCATCTTGGTTATCCAGGTGCACTTTTGCCGTCCCGTGGCTGCTTGTTGTAGTCGTTCTAGCGGTTGTCTCGAGAGCGCGTCGGCTACAACGTTTTGGTTCCCTCGGCGGTAGAGTACGTCAAAGCGATACTGTTGCAGTTCTAAGGCCCAGCGGGCAATGCGTCCTGTGGGATTCTCAATGGCGTTGAGCCAGTTTAGCGGCAAATGATCTGTGATTACATTGAAGTGGTATCCCTCGAGGTAACATCGGAATTTTCGCACTGCCCACACAATTGCCAGGCATTCTTTTTCACTTGTGGAATAATGGCCCTCTGCGGTCGATAGACGCCGACTGGCGTAAGCGATGACTCGTTCCTGGCCTTCAATCTGTTTCGTCAACACTGCTCCGAGGCCAAAGTCACTGGCGTCCATTTGTAACTCTTCTTGGGCAGCTTAGTCATTGGTTCCACAAGGTCTGTGAAGTTTGGTACAAATCTGCTGTACCATGATGCAATGCCCAGGCATTGTCTCAGTTCCTTGATAGTTGACGGTGGTTGGAGTTCCTTAATAGCGGCTATCTTCTCCGGGTCTGTATGGATTCCATCCTCGCTGATCTGGTGTCCTAGGTATACGATACTCCTCTGAAAGAATTTACTTTTATCCCGGTCGGTGGAGTACTTCCCGTAGATGCTGCATATGTTCCTTGAGCGTTTTGCTGACGATAATAATATCGTCAAGATACGCAAAAGCGTTGGTCCATCTCTGGTCCAATGACTTGATCCAAGGCGCGCTGAAATGTCGCTGGCGCTGAGTGGAGTCCAAACGGCATAACTTTCCAGTGCTACAAGCTTCGACCTGGCACTGTAAAAGCAGTGCATTCTCTGCTGCCGGCCGCCATCGGAATTTGCAAATATCCACTTTTTAAATCTAGAGTAGATATGTATTTAGCGTTCCTTAGTTTCTCCAGAATATGAATGATCCGTGGTAGTGGATACGCATCGGGAACAGAGCGGGCGTTCAGTTGCCGGTAGTCCACGCACATTCGCAAGTCTCCCGTCTTTTTCCCCACGAGCACGATTGGTGCGCTGTGTGGACTCTTCGATGGCTCTATCCTACCGTCGCGTAAAAGTTCATCAGCCTGGTCATCAATGATCCTTTGCATCGCTGGGTTCTTGGTGAAATAACGCTGCTTGATCGGACGGTCGTCCCTCATCAGAATCGAGTGCTCCGTAATTGAGGACACGCCGGTTAGTCCGCTGAATTTTTCCAGTTCGGCTTTCAACTCCGTCTCAGCTGTTTGCAGGTCTGCCTCGTCAACGATTTAGGTGTCTCTGTCTAATGGTTCATCTGTGGCGGCTGTGGCCACTGCTGCCGCTCCTGCAGATCGTCGAAATGGGTTACTCCGTATGGCTTCGGGGCATGGTGCAGGTAGAATATCTCTCGGGCAGGTCCTCTGTGCCTCGGTGGCGCTGGTTGGTGTTGGTATAGTGGAGTCCTCCGCCGGTCTTGTTGCAGGATCCGATGGTAGCGTTCGGGTACACAGCGGGATTCTGCTGTTCTTCGTATCTCGGCTGGACTGGATTCGACAGGGTTGGCGGGGCTGGTCGCCGCTGCGCCTGCAGGGCTGGATTCGACAGGGTTGGCGGGGCTGGTCGCCGCTGCGCCTGCAGAGCTGGGTTCGCCAGGGTTGGATTCGACGAGGTTGGCGAGGCTGGTCGCCGCTGCGCCTGTAGTGCTGGGTTTGCCAGGGTTGGATTCGACGAGGCTGGTCGCCGCTGCGCCTGTAGTGCTGGGTTTGCCAGGGCTGGATTCGACGAGGTTGGCGGGGCTGGTCGCACCTGCGCCTGCAGAGCTGGTTGATCCCGTCGTAACTTAAGTCTCACCTGGCTTATTTCCAGAGAGGCTTCTGTCTTGCTGAGGAAATCCATTCCCAAGAGCACGTCATCGATTGTAGTCGGTAACACCAGAACTGGCATGACTACTTGCTGGCCTCCCAAACGAATGGTAACGCTGAGTGCTTGGGTGACTTCCCTTTTGCTTCCGTCGGCGAGGCTGAATTGAGTGATGACTGCGCGCTGATTTTGCTCGGTTCTGACCATTTCGGCGACCCTTTCACTGATGAAAGTGCGCGTAGTTCCGGTGTCGATGGTAGCACAGAGAGGCTGATCTTCGTTGGACACCGTCGCCACTATCCGGCTCCCTTCACATCGAAGAGTGGGTTCTATTGCTGGCGGAGGGTATTGAGCGCTGTCTCCGTCCGTTCCCTGGGTGGGCGGAAGCGCTCTTCGCTTCCCGAGGGCGTGGCTCGGCAGCAGTGGATAGTTCGTATCCCTTGACGGCCGCAGTCCCAGCAGAACAAGACCCGTGGGTTCCGGCATTCCCTGCTTAAATGTCCACCATGTGCGCAGTTTCCGCAAGCACTTCTGACGTCGGTCCTGGGCAAGTCCTCGAGGCGGCGATGGGTGACTTCGGGTGACATGGGTACCAGGGCGTTGGATGTCCTGGGCCTTTCGGTGGGCTGGTCGTCTGATGCCTGGTTCGCGGCAGTTGGGTTCCTTGCCAGAAAAGTGGGCCGGGCTCTCGATGTCGTCATCAGCTGGGCATATCTGTGTTGATCCCGATCCCGGGTAACTTCGAAGTTCGTCACCAGCTGGGTCAATTGCGTCAGCGTCTCAAATTCATGTCGTCTCGTGAAAAGTTGGTACTCTGGGAGGAGATTTTCGTAGATCCAATTCCTGGTTCCCGTCGTAGTTTGCTCGGCGCATCATCAAGCGTAGGTTGAGGGCGAAATCTTTGAAGCTTTCACCTGGCCGCTGCAGCCTGGCGCGGATCTCATCTTCTAGAGTTTGAAAATAGCGTGGCGGCAAAAAGAAATCCAGAAACTCACACGTAAATTCCTTCCAGGTAGCTTTCTGAAGTTGACCGACTCTAAATCAGTCTCCGGCTCGACCAAGTAAAATGCTAGATAGCACTCTTGGAAGTTGTTCCTTCTCGATCTGATATGCATCCGCTCGCTCTTCCAATTGCTCCAGAAAATACAGCGGGTCGCCGTTCTCGCCGTCGAAGAAAATGCCCCACTTTCGTAGCTTATCCACCAGGCCAAAGTGGAGAACTCGTTCGGCTTCCAGCGGTAGGTATCCAGGCTGCCCAGCCTCGTTGTGTATCAGTGGTGCATTCCCCCGGGTTCCAGTCCTAGGAACTTCTAGTAGATGTGTCCCTGCCTGTTGCTCAGAGTCAAGTTTCCGGTACTTATCATCGGGCTCGTAGACTGGGCGATGTGGTGAGGACTCGCGGGACTTTGCCTTGTATAAGAGCTCCAGCGCTATCAAGCGTTCCACTAGTAGTTTGGGCAGATCGTCTTGATCCATGTATGCGGACATTCGTATCCGCAGGTCTGCCAGGGTACCTTCTGGGGTTAGCCCGAATTCCTTGAAGATCTCCTCCAGTTGCTCCTTCTTGATGTCGTACATCCACTGCTTCCCCATGGTATTTGCGCATCTCAGACGTGTTGCTTCTCGATGAAATCTGTGGTTTTAAACTTAGCGCTAAAACTCTGGCGTGCGGCTAGTGCGAGGTTACTACAGTGACGCTGATGATTTTTCCGGACAGAAAATTTTCTCGAGGGGCGACAACGATTCTATGGCTAAATATTTCTCTAGTGCCGGACAAGGATATATACTATTTCTGGCCTGGCGATTTGTTTTATTTATTTTATTATTAGCGGACCCCGATTTCGTAGCAGCAAGAAAAATGGTATGACTCTGGTTACGTTTTAAGTCACGAAGGATGGAATTCTCTAATTATCCTGATTCCCAAAGTCCCTGCTCGGGCGTCATCTGTAATGTAGTTATCCTGGCTGAGATATGTCTCAGTCCGGCCAGGGTCGCTTACAGAAAATTTATAAGATTTGGGGACTCGGAAATTTTGGTAGAGAGCGGGCCGACTGAAGGTGATGGTTGTCGGCTCGCGTTAGAGTTTCCTGCGCAAAAAGGTTCTCCGCTTTGGGAATAGGGAAAAGCAACTGAGGCTGGTCGCCACTAGCAGTGCTGGACCACTTGTCTCAGCCGATGCTTTCCGCCCTAGCGGCTGCGAAGCAAGCGGGGGCGGGTGATCGTACCATTCGGGAGCGGAGGCTGGGCGCCTTGCAGCAGTCACCGAAAATGCACGTGAGGATCGGGTAGGTTGAACTTTGGGGTGGGCTTGGTCGGCTGAGGCGAATACACTGGAGGCACGGAAATACTACTTAAGCACGTGGGATCGTTGCGTGTACAGGGTTTTGGTTTTATTTTTAGTAATAAGATGCAGTTTCTACATGTGAATGATTTTCCCTGCCTATACCGCACTCCTTGTCTTAACGCTACTCACTCAGACAGACTCAGTGGATCCCGGCAAGCGTGGTGTTGGTATCCGTTGGAGGGTGTGGCTGCAGGTCCTGGCTCGGCTGGTGCACGGGGTACTACCGCAAGGTTACCGGTCGCGAAGTTAAAAATAATCCCACGTCTACTCCCGCACTCGACTTTCTCGTTCGCCATCCAGAACTCGACTCCCTTTCGCAGTCCAGAACTCGACTTTTTATACGCACTCCAGAACTCATGCAGCCAAGTTCTTTGGCATTCCATCTTTCTCGCTGCTTCGGTTTTTCTGCATGATCGAGTTGTCCTGCTCTCACGGCGTCGGGTTCTATTGCTGGTGACGCTGGCGTAAGCTCGCTCTCGCTCTTCTGCTCCGATGCTGCCGTCGCGTACTCTCGCTCTTCTGCTCCGATGCTGCCGTCGCGTACTCTCGCTCTCTGGTGATCCTCCGGCTTGATTCTCGCTGCTTCGCTTCCTTTGCTACTGCGCACTTGTAACGACCTACTTATTGTCTCTATCCCTCCCACTGCCTAGAGAGGAGCCATTAAACTATCGTGCTTATGTTTTAACTTATTCTTTTTTAATGTGGTTGATTAGATATTAGATATTTAAATTGTGCGACCAATTCTGGCCGTTACAATGCATAAGCAGGGGAAAAGGGAATAGAGGTACATATGTATATTCCTGCACGCACAACATTTCGTTGCCATGTTCAGTTGTAGGTACATGTGTGAATGGGTATGTAAGCTTGGTATGCCACAAAACGAATATGTGAATAAAGCGTCTGTTCAGTCGAGAGCCGATTAAATTCACGCTGATGAAGTACAAAAAAGTGAAGAAAAGAAAACAAAAATGAAAGGGAAACGGAAAAAGTTTCGACCACGCCACGAAATATAGATGGGTAAAACAAGGGTGCGGATTAAATTCCTGCAGATGAAACACACCACGAAAAGGAAAAGAAGAATGAAGTGGTGGTAGAATGAGAGAGAGATTTAAAAGCAAGAGCGAATGCAAAAAGGGGTGGAGGTGAAGATGAAGCAAATGATAATAACAACGAATTGTTTTTATTGGAGCTGGAAAAAAAGTTGATAGTATACCTGACATACCCCTAAATAGTATTTCAGAAGACTCCCATTAAGACGTTAGATATTGTACATACTGATCTGTATACAATTAACAAAAACTATGTTATGCCAGTTATAAATAATTCTCTAG
>NW_025335132.1:0-28341 GCF_018152115.1 Drosophila rhopaloa | reverse complement strand
AAGACTTTTTAATCTGGACTTCGTCTCAAGATAAACGAGCGACTTTACGACTTTTTGAATAGGCTTTAGTCGAAAAATCCATAGTATTCCAAAAGTAAATTTCAACAGCAGGTATAACTTGCCTGGTTTCCGACGACGGACAGGAGGGGGCTCAGACAGATTATTTCTGGCTTACCTTTCAAAGGGAAGCAGGAGAGGATATTTTAAGCTGGAGATTCAAGCTTAGGCCAGTCGGATCAACACGTTGAATTTTGATTAAATATTTTTTAATATTATCGCCATTTTTTTATCAAGACAGCAGCCGCTCTTGACTTTTTTAAGTAATTAGGAGAACGCATTGAGCATTAAGAACACCATTTTAAGTTAAATTTAAGACACCAGGTTATTGGTAACTCGGCTATTCAAGACATAGATGAT
Organism: Drosophila rhopaloa; assembly: GCF_018152115.1. NCBI lineage: Eukaryota > Metazoa > Arthropoda > Insecta > Diptera > Drosophilidae > Drosophila > Drosophila rhopaloa. Next base: position 27,924 of record NW_025335132.1, on the reverse strand, counting down.
TATTAAAAACAAAATTAAAATACATTAATTTTACTTCAAATTTTCATTGAAGACGCGAACATTCTGCTATACAATCTAATCGATTGTGACATGTACATTATTATTATATAATAGCGGGACCCTGCTACGCTTCACTGTGGCATATTACTTGATTCATAAATAACAAGACACAAAGCTAAAGTTTCATAACCATTTATTTTTATAGCACTTGTTGGTATACAATTTTATTTGTTTTTCCGTTCTCGGCATAAATGTAGAAGCAATTCGCACATAATTCCAAAGTTTGGCCCTGGGCTTTATTGATTGTAATTACGAATGCGAATCTAATTGGGAACTGCAATCTTTTTAATTGAAAAGGTGTATCGGTTGGAATTATTTGGATTCTAGGGATAAGGACATCTTCACCTTTGAATGGCCCCATTATTATTTTGGCTTCCACTACATTGTTCATTAATTTCTTGACTGCCATTCGCGTCCCATTGCAGAGTTTCGGTTGATTCATGATTCGCAACAGGATAATTGGCACACCTATCTTCAATTTCAGTATGTGTGGTGGCATCCACATCGTTTTTTTTCCTTTTCTTTTGTGCTTGGGAACTTACGCGAATGCTGAGTAGATAAAAGCCCAATTGTTGTGTCAAAATTTGAGCTCAACCGGTTCAAACTTTTCGAGTACATCTGCCACGAACGCAAAGAGCATTTTTATATATATAGATTAGTATTTTATATTAATATTATTATATTAATTGAACACCTCGTTGGTGTGGGATGGGGGCATTAAAATGGTTTCGCAATCGAATAAACTTTTTATTTTAACCGACCGATTTTAAATGGTATATTTATCACCTTTACCTATTGATGCACGGAGGTTTTTTTTGGTCAATCACGTATCATTTCGTAAAAACAAAACACAAATTATAAATCATTTAAAATATTTGTGAATATACTTTTAATATTTCAAGCAGAAGTGGTTATATTTTATTAGAATTGTGTTTTCTGCTATTGAAGTCTATAAAATTCCTTACAATAAATGCCGCAATGAAGATTTTTGATTGACCATTTTAATCTGTTTTACTATTTTCAAGCTCTATCAGAGCCGCTAGCGAGCCCGTCGCCAGCATGACCTTCATGTTATTATTGACGGTTTCTAGAAGTCCGAGGACGTCCTTCATCTAAGCAGGGGTGGAGTTAACACGATCACCCGGCAACAGAGAAGTTGCCAAGCTGATCACGCATAGCCGGCACTAAAATAAGGCAAGGCCATCGTCACCTGCGGATATTGTACAACTACGGTGCCAGAAGCCAAGTCTTCGGCCAGCGCAATCAGCGGGCAATGCACTGCGACGCAAGCGACGGCTACCCAACACCATGCACGGGGCGCGGAGTTAGCACATTCAGAGCATAGGGCTAGCTTTCGTTATAATTTAGTCGAATTTTGAAAAAAAAAATCGTGACGGTCATTGCCTCGCTAACCCCAAAGTCTCCTAATTCACGCACTACCGCGCGTTTTAGACAAATACTAATAAAGGATATAATCAATTTACACATAGTTCCGAAGAATCGAAATAAAAAACAAGAAAGGAAAGCTAACTTCGGGCGGAGCCGAAGTTGATATACCCTTGCAAAATATTATGTATATTATATTCTCCAAAATTATTTATATGATGCATTCTTAATACTCATAAAAAGTCCCAACTTCCTAACTTTAAAAACACCAAAGTTATGGCATTTCCAATCGTTCAGTTAAATGGCAGCTATAGGATATAGTAGGCCGATCCTTATGAAATTTGATAGGTCGGATTGATTGCCCAAAAATAAAACCCATAGAAAATCCCAACTTCCTAACTTAACAAACACCAAAGTTATGGCATTTCCAATAAATCAGTTATATGGCAGCTATAGGATATAGTCGTCCGATCCTTATGAAATTTGGTAGGTCGGATTGACTAACCAAATATAAAGCCCATAGAAAATCCCAGCTTCCTGACATTAAACATCAAAGTTATGGCATTTCCGATCAATCAGTTATATGGCAGCTATAGGATATAGTCGGCCGATCCCGATCCCGTTCCGACATATATACTGCGTGCAAAGGAAAGAAGGGTGTGTGCAAAGTTTCAGTTCGATATCTTTAAAACTGAGAGACTAGTTTGCGTAGAAACAGACAGACGGACAGACAGACGGACAGACGGACATGGCTATATCAACTCAGGAGGTGATCCTGATCAAGAATATATATACTTTATAGGGTCGGAGATCTCTCCTTCACTGCGTTGCACACTTTTGACCAAAATTATAATACCCTCTGCAAGGGTATAATTACGGCTGTTTATTTGGTTTCCTAATTCATATCGGAAGTATGTTCATAAATAGAAATGGAAAATATGGAAACATGTATGAAAAAATATAAATTTACTCGCCGATTCCAAAAATCTTTTGTTCCTTTTTCGTATTCTTCATGGAAATTTGTTTGCTGTTCTGTGGTCCGATTCGACTTCAGTGTTTATCAAAATTAAAAACATCCAGAATTGTATTGCTGACGGAAATGAAAATTTCAAGACAAACTGCACCTACTGACCATCTGCTTCAAGCCACCCCAAAAAGACATGGCCCCCTCCCAGTCTACTCAGGCTTCCGTCAGTGTTCCAACACTGACGTCTACGAGTTGTCGTTTGCCACCAGTGGACACCTAAGTTTTTGTTGGTGATAATCTTCGTTCGCCCACCTTCAGAGATCTTTTCACCGCGATATACATCCACAACTCGCATCTCACACCGGTGGATAAGTTGTTCCACCTGTTATCCAAAACAAGTGGCGATGCGCACGCCATTGTTTCCAAAGCCCCGCTAACCAATGCAGGGTTTATCTCCGCGTGGCGAAGCTTCACCGACCGCTTTGAGAAAAGATGATTATTAGTTGATAGCCAGTTGAAAATTCTCTTCAACATTCAGGCAGTACCCCAAGAGTCCGGAGCCGCTCTGAAAGAGCTGCAAGGCACAATCCAAAGTTGCCTAACAGCCTAAGAGATGTCCTTTATCAAGTCGAGTATATGGTTTCCTTAAAGCTTTCCAAAATCACGCTTTCAATGTGGGAGCAATCCATTCACAACAAGGCTGAAATTCCAACATGGAATTAGTTAGACTCGTTCTTGACAGAGCGTCATCGTACTCTGGAGGCTATCGACGACATTAGGCCTAGCAGTTCGGGGTAGTTTCCGCCAAGGTCGACACCTGCGAGCGCCCCAGCTTGCAGGCTCAATTCCTACGAAGCCAGAGTGGCTGTTTACCCGCCCAACCGACCGTACGGCACGATTCGCGATAAGATAGACGCGAGATAGGAAAATAAAGGTAGAGGTCCGGGGAAAAAAGTAATAGTTAGATCTTGTGCCAATGAAGCAAGTATTAATCGTTTTAGGAGCGGCAGAGAGTCAAGATTTGATATTACAGGAAAAAGTCTATTATAGTCAGAACATAATACTCTGAAAGGCTCATGCAAGGCATAGTTAGATCTACAATGATTTAAAGTTAGGGGAATATAATTTCTAGTTAATCTACTTGGCACAGAAAAGTTTAGCCGACTTAACAAGTCGGGGCAGTCAATATCACCATGTATAAGGTTATAAATAAAGAAAGTACCAAGCATCGTTCTACGGTTGGCTAGGGATGGTAAATTAATCAAAAGAAGTCTACTAGAATAAGAAGGTAAGATAAGATTTGCATCCCAGTTTAGGCGCCGTAAAGCAAAAAGAAGGAAGTTTTTTATTCCGTATTGTGGACTCCAGACGGGAGACCCATACTCCAGAATCGGACGGACTAGCTAAATAAATAAAGTTTTAGTCAAATAAGGATCATCGAATTCTTTTGACCACCTTTTAATAAATCCAAGCATCCTCTGGCTTTATTAACCATGGACGAAATGTGATTAGAAAATTTTAGTTTGGGGTCCAAGAGAACGCCAAGATCGTTTACAAGAGTTATTCTATCCAAAGAGCTGCCACTTAACGTGTAAGTCGCGTATATCGGATTGACCCGATAAAAAGTCATCAGCTTGCACTTGGAACCGTTTAAATTTAGTAAATTATCTCGGTACCAGTTTTTAAAATTATCTAGAATGGATTGTAAGTCTAAATGGCAGGAAATGTCCTTATACTGCAGGCACAACTTAACATCATCTGCGTACATATGTACGCGAGAATGACTTATAATTGAGGGAAGATCGTTAATAAATAATGTAAGAAGTAACGGACCCAGATGGCTCCCTTGTGGGACACCGGAGGTAACACGGAGAATTTCAGAAATTGAATTTTTAAAAAGGACCCTTTGTGACCTGCCATTCAGATAACTTGAAATCCATTTAAGCAAATCATCTGGAAAACCTAACAGGACAAGTTTTTGAATAAGAAGTAAGTGATTTACAGAGTCAAATGCTTTACTAAAGTCAGTGTAAATGACGTCTGTTTGAAAACTACTATTGAAGCCTTTTATCACAAATGTAGTGAGCTCTAGAAGGTTTGTGATTGTGGATCTACGTTTAATAAATCCGTGTTGACACGGAGAAATGATTGATCTAAAAAGGTGCTGCAAATGAGGAGTTATGATTTTTTGGACAACGACAAGGCTCCGCGCAACTCAAGCCGCGGGAGCGACACCGTTTTTACTGGGACCAACCGCTTCTTTGCCGTTAGCAAGTTTACCACTACCCCGGACCCAGCCCCAACTCGGACGTAAATGGCGCCGCCGTAGGCCTTCTGCGAGGCGTCGCAGAACCCATGATGCCCGATTTTCAAATGTGGGCGGAAAGTGACCCATCGGGGAATGTGGATCTGATCGAGAGCGGAGTATTTTTCCATCGTCCCATCCTAGATTCTGGAGCCAATTATCCTGCATGAACATCTTTGCCGGGCGAGCCAGCCCGGTGGATAGTTTGGCAATTTGTGATAGGACCTGACGCTTCGTGAACGACGATCCCAAGGTCAATTCGGGCGGAATTAAGAACAACTTATTAGACGTCGCCTTCCACCGCACGCCGAGAGGTTTAGCCGTACTCTCTGCGTCGATTTCAAGGAAATCAGGCGAAGGATATGGTCATTCTGTATGTTAACCAAAATCGCCTTAAAATGGTTTTCTGGCCGAGAACTGAACCGCAAATGTTAGCCAAGGAGTTGCCGAGAATGTCGGCCCCTATGAAGTGATCGATTTGGGAGCTCTTAAAGATCTTGGGGTCCGCAAGGGGATGTCAGGAATTCCCTCGAGGGACGGGATACGAATGCAGAATCCAGGCGTGCTGCGGAAGAATGTAAGCTGCAATTTCTAACTGCAGCCCGGGTCTGGAAGGCAATCGAATGGAAAAATGGCAGAGTTTCGTGGACTGAGCGGCAACTGTTTGATTAAGGTTTTTCCGTAAGACAGGCTGCCTCGGAACCAGAGTCGATCAAGGCTCGCGCCTGAGGCTCCTTTGCCTCTTGTAGTAGGCGCGGGTCGAGACCTGGCTGGCGCAGACGGACTTGGAGCGGCCGCGAATTGATTACCGCGGTTCAAGACGGTGTGATGACGGTTGTGGCATGTGAAGCAGCTATGGGCACTAGTGCAATCCCGTGGCAGGTGCCCTCGTCTTTGACTTTCAAAGTGAACGGTCGTGTTTTTTTTCTGCGCTTCGAATTTTGTATTTTGTTTTCGTTTATTCCCATCGGTGGGTTTTATCAAAACAATTTTAATTTTCTTCCGGTTATTTAAACATAAATTTAAACTCCGTTCGCTTCGCGAGTCCACTTTTGTATTAATACTAATAAATTGTTTTAGTTTTCGTAATTCTTATCTGTGTTTTCTTTTCTTATATCCCCGCCGTTTCTCTTTTGTGCATGCACTTTATTTTATTTACGCTCCCGCTCTCTTGCTCTCTTTGTCTTGGATGTTCTAAGCGTGCAGTTTCTGCGCTCTTGCGGTACTTATAACTGCTCGCTTATAAATTTCAATTCGCTTTCTTGTTACAGTGGTCCCAATAAATAAAATGAATAATAAAAATTTAGTCTGCTTCTGCAAAAAATGCAGCCTCGTAATCAGGGCTGACCAGTCTAATATGACTTGCTGGCTGTGTGAAAATATGGTGCACACCAAGTGCGCCGGTTTTACTGGCCGGACAAGTGATGACCTTTCAAAGGGCCCAATTTGCAGTTTTGTTGTGACGCTTGTGTCGAGGTTGCGAACGAGATGAAATCGTTCATGCGCCGTAGATCGCTGATGAGTCTGAGGTGCCGTGCAGACGAAACTAGCTAGTCCTATCATAGTCGGGTTCACTCCCCAGGGAGTGTAAGTGTGATGAAAGTTAAGTGGAATAAATCGTTGTGTTATAGAAGAAATTAAAATATAACCAACGTATGACCTCGAGTAATTCAATAACACTACAACTAAAAAAGTTAAAAATATAACAAGAAAGGAAGCAAGTTCGGCAAGCCGAAGTTTATATACCCTTGCAGTTATTATATTACGATTTCTATGCCTATACTACTATAAACAATGAAGCTATGTAGATTTTGCGCTAAATTTTGCTATAGTTTCTATTTCAATTATATGATATTGTTGACAAAACTAAAAACGTAATTCTGATAAAGTAAGTAGTTACTATATCTCAACGGAATACTTTTTTAAATAGAGAAACAGCAAAATATAATTTTTTTTTATGTTTTGATTTTCTTAGCTTTATGATATATATGTCTGATTTTAATTTAATAAAAACCGTAATTCCATAGTATTTAAATATTTTTAAAACCCAAAGACCAAATAAAATAAACAAAATTATACTTCTTTTTCCTATTTTTCCTTTGAGAGCCGTCGGCCGATCCGGCTCGATCCGACTTATATACTACCTGCAATAGAAAAACAACTTTTGGAAAGTTTCAAGCAGAAATGTCACCTTCACTGAATTTCCCAAGCAAAACTTGCTGCTACGATCAATTAAATGTAGGTTTAAGGTTTGACTTTATTTGTTACAAATATATTGGTTTTTTTATTATTAAGAAGTGAGCATAAGTTATAAAATAATGTTACATGAAGAAACTCGATTCTCCAATTTATTGCAAAATGAGATGTCATAATGTATACATACTATTATTTTCATTCTCTTAATTAATATACAATAAACCTTTAAAGCTAAATTAAAGTATTATTAAGATTGTATACCTATGCTTTTCCGGTTAGAGGACAGACAAACTAACATTGATCTAAGACTATTATAAGCTAACACAATTAGATTTTACTGCTTTCATCACATGCAGCAAAAATCGAAATTGGTATTTTTTTTACTTAATAAAAATATTATCTACGGTTTTTATACAATAAATATGTTTTCATCGATAGAGGAAGTTGAAGTTGTTGTATGCGCTCCTCCAAGTTCGCCCGACCAATTTTCTGTCGGATAGTTCTTCGGCAAAGATCCATTAGGGGCAAGGGTTCGGCTTAAAAGATACAATTAAAGTATATATGAATATATATTTTATTTTAAATTTCAGAATATGGAAGTTAATTTATCATGATTCATAATAAGTTAATAAGTCTAGAAAGACGTCGATAGCTCGATGACTATAAGAGCTCACAGATGGTAATGATTAAAATTGGTTAGCTGTTTAACGGTTCTTTTACTCGAGGCACTCGATTATAGCCCTTATTTTAATATACAATTAAACTGGAATGCACCGAAATCCCTACTCTTAATATTCTTCCTACGCCAACGCCGAAGTTTATATACCCTTGCACTTATTACAAATCGACTAAATTTCTATTCTACTAATTCGATTTTGCGCTGCATTTTGCCATCGTTTCTACGGCAACTGTATAATATTGTTGTCAGATTTTGACAAAACTAAAAGCGTAATTCTGATTTAGTAAACCGTAGTTCCATAGTATTTAAATATTACCAAATCCCAAAAATTATTACCAAAAAAAGTTAACAAGAAAAGAGTTTTTATACCCTTGCAGTTATTACAAATCTGTACTGTATCTGTTGTATCTGTTACTGTATTCTGTTGTTACAAAAGTTAAATATTCTATATTTTGATTTCGATAAAAAAAATATTGTAAAACATCGTACGCATCGTACAACAAAGTTATACAGACTTTTAATACCCTTGCAACTCAGTGAAGGCGACATTTGCGACCCTATAAAGTATATATATTCTGTATCAGCATCACCAGGAGAGTCGATCTAGCCATGGTTTTGATTTCGATAAAAAAAATATTGTAAAACAAAGTTATACAGACTTTTTATACCCTTGCAACTCAGTGAAGGAGACATTTCCGACCCTATAAAGTTTATATATTCTTGATCAGTATCACCAGGAGAGTCGATCTAGCCATGCCCGTCTGTCCGTCCGTCCGTTTCTACGCAAACTAGTCTCTCAGTTTTAAAGCTATCTGCTCGAAACTTTCCCAAAAATTGTCTTTCCATAGCAGGTATATATGTCGGAACGAGCCAGATCGGGCGACTATATCATGTAGCTCACATAGGAACAATCGGAATAAAATTCAAAAAAATAATAACTTTGTTGTTTTTAATTGTATACTTTTTTGGAATTACGCTTTTAAGTTTTGGCAAAATCGGACAACAATATAATATAGCTGACATAGAAACGATGGCAAAATGCAGCGAAAAACCCGACGTAGCTTTATTGTTTTTAGTAATATAAGCGTAGAAATTGAAATGTTGTCGTTTTGTAAGAACTGAGGGGGAATATATAGGGTATATCCCTTTCTTTTTTAAAATAGATTTTTTTTTCCTTATATCTGAAAAGAAAATAAATCGACTAATAAAAGTTTTTATTATTGCGAAAAAGGATACTCCATCAATTCGGACAGAAGACCGTACGTTATTCAAAACAACCTTATCATGCTGTTTACATGCATGAATGAATTATTTACTTATTGATAAGTTAAGGTAAAGATTTTTGTAATAATTTTTCAATGAATGTTTAGATTTAACATTTTGGCTAATTTTAACACAAGCTTAGTAATGGTGGTAGCCTTTTCCCAATCAAATTTGAAAATGTTATTGATTTTGAAAAAAACCGAAAGTCACTTTATTGGTCAAAAATGGTAGTCGACTGTCATAGCCCAAAACTTCCCAGAGCTTAGCTTGAAACTATGCTGCTATAATTTAAGTCACAAAAAAACATTACATAAAATAAAATACAAAGAATTAATAAGTAAGTTGACTGTAACCCACAGACCACTTCCCCCACCAAATGTATTTATTTTTAAGGTGTTTTCCCATATAGTAAGGCAAAAACTAAAACATTAACATTCAGACACAATGTAAATAATAACAAGAAGGATAAAAAGGAAGTTTTTATACCCTTGCAATTATTACAAAACGACTTGATTTCGATTTCTATGCCTATATTACTAAAAACAATGAAGCAATGTCGATTTTGGGCTGCAATTGGCCATTGTTTAATACATTCATACTGTTGTCCGATTTTGCCAAAACTAAACGAGTAATTCCAAAATAGTAAATAATTACTGTCTCAAAAAATTTTGGAAAGTGGAGCTTAAAATTAATATTATTATATTTTATAGAAAACTTAATATACACATCAAATATTTACTGAAATAAGTAGCACTAGTATAATTATTTAAATATACTTACGATCTAATCCACCTATATACCGCATGGTTATTTCACAATGACCCCAAACCGCAGAAACAACAGGATATAATTTTTTTCCTCTCAGTCCTCTGAAGGCAATACCAAGATACTGCTGATCAACAATGAAGCTTAGTGTTCCTTCGTCCATATCTAATGCTACTAAGAACTTGTCTGGAACTAAAAAAGCTTCGTCGTTTTTTAAAATGGCTGGATATGTGACACCAGCACAGTTTTTTGAGTCATGGTACAATTTATTTCTTCCCAAGTCCCAGCCCCAACTTTGTTCAGTTGATCCGACTAAACTTTGATACCCAACTGAATGTAATGGCGATTCTGCAGTGGATACGCCGACAACAGCGTGCGTTCCTCTTTGCCTTGTTGGCCAATAAATTTCCCAAATATGCAATCCCTTTGTGAGCCCAACTTTTCCGCGAATACAATCAGTACTTTGAGCGACTGGGTGTCTATGAAATGTCAACTTGTCGTCTTCTTTCACAAAAATGTTTAACGACCTATCTTCGGAATTCCATGAATGTTTTAGTTGTAGATCTCGAGACGCAGGCGGCATATCAAGTAAAATATCGATGCGGGCTGGTTTAACAAAATCAGCTTGTAATTCTCTTGGTATTATTGGTTTAAAGGTAGACTGTGAATCATTACGACTAACTGTTTTGACTCCACCACTAATTTTTTGACCCATGTTCATGCCACGGCAGCTTCTAGATCTTCTTTGGTCGATTGCAACTTTGTAAGATAATCGAAGCCGTTCGAACTCCCTGGGTTCCAATCTCGACAACACAACTCTTGGTGATAGTGTAGATATAGATGAAACACTTTGAGGACGTCGCCTTTCACTGGACCTAATAGAAGGTGTCCGACCACCCTTATACCTGAAAAAAACAACATTATAAGATTTTTTTTACTAAGCGTAGTTCATATTTTGAAGTATACATATATAGGTATAGAAACAATACGTACATATTAATATACATACATTTATACAATGTACACACATATGTGAATTGGCAGTTGTGCACACATAACCATGTACATGTGTGTGTAAGCATTTATCTCAAAGGGTATAAACAACTACATACATACATGGTATTCTCATTATGCATTAGTGTAAATATTTATGAAAAAGCATTCAACATGAAGACAATTTTTTGATTATATTGAATCATTATGATACAACTTTTAACTTCACCTTGAAATTTAACAACATTCTCTTCATTTACTTATGTACTACGCAAATATTGCGAAATTTTTAAATTAAGCTTGCATTTTTTTTAGATCATTTACCTTTTTTTGCCAAATTCCATTTATAAAGCAGAAAATTAAAAATTGGACAAAATGGCGTCACCGACGTATAGTTAAATACTTCTCTTTGTTAGTTGCAAAAAATTCCTGTTCATTATTCACATAACAACAAGTTACCACACAAATGTACTTTAAATAAATTTAATTAATTTAAATTTTAATTAATGTGAATAAGGAAAATTATTTTTACAAAAAAAAAACGGCGTCTCCCGATCACAAAATGCGCTTACAAACACTGACAACAAAATTACACAGGTAGCAAACAGGGTGTTTATTGTAATCGAATAAAAGAACACTTAGGGCCAGGTACACGTAACAATTTTGAATTGATAATGTTTTATAAAATACACTGTTTTTTGTATTCAATTTCATGTGTTTTTCACAGTGATTAAATATTTTAAATATATTTGTAGGTAATAAAAATTGGGTATGGAATTGAATTACCTTAGTTTTTAAAACTGAAATTGGACCGAGCACCTATTTTTTCTAAAATAAAAAGGCTGCTCTCCAAAAATAAAATTTGCCACCGCAACCTTTTCTGATTCAAATACATTTTTGCTTGTTGAAAATCTCTTTTTTCCCCCTAAAATATTAATTATTTGACATGCCTTTTTATTGTATTTTTTTATATATAAAAATTATTTTTATTTTATTATTTTTTGTTTGTATGATTAAAAATAATTATTAGTAATCAAAAAATGTAGTAAAAACATAAAATGCAGAATTGTGTAAGTTGATTGTAACCGCCCACAGACCACTTCTCCCAACAAATGTATAATTTTTAAGCTTCGTGTCTGAATGTTAATGTTTTAGTTTTTGCCTTACCATATGGGAAAAAAAACTAAACTAAACTAAAACATTAACATACAGACACGATGTAAGTAATAACGAGAAAGGAAGTCCCATACTAAAGTGCTGACACACTAGCAATTTTTGACTTTAAATGTTATTTTAAGGCTTGTGTAGCATTTTAATGATTCCAATTTTTTTTAATTGGTTAAATAAAAGATTTTTTATTTGAAAGACACCATTAATTTTTAATTTTCTATAACGTTATTAAAGCTATTTTAATTTTAAATGAAAAGTAACTTATTAAAGCTATTTTAATTTTAAATGAAAAGCAACTTATTTCGTTCCACAAAAGTCATGGCACACCTAATTATACTATTTTTTACATTTATATTATAATTTAATATTTGGTTTTTTTGTTTAATGACATCTTCGAGACGTCTAGGCATGGAATGTACCAGTTTTTTGGTCACTTCTTGGGAAATTTTCACCCATTCCTCCTTTTTTGATATAATTTTTCTATGAAATGTCATTCTTTCTTATATTTCTATCAATGTCCACCACAGGTGCTTGATAGGGTTGAGATCAGGTGATTGTGGGGGAAGTGGCAGAACGTGTGCGATATTGTTCGTGAGCTCGGCATGCTAAGGTGACACTTTTTTAAGGTTGTCCTTTAAAATAAGCAAAATAAGCCTTGTTCATGATTCCCTCGATAAATACCAACTCCCCAACACCCGTAAATAACATACATCCCCACACCATGACTTCTCAGCCGCTGTGTTTCACTGTTGGCGGAAATTTTTTTTATCCAATCCAGTGATTGTCTTTCTGCACACCTGCTGACAGCCATCGGATGGAAAAATATTAAATTTGCTTTCATCGGAAAACAACACCTGATCCCAATATTCAATTGATCCCAATATTCCTGGCATAGGCTAAGCGGTTTTTTTATTGACATCTGAGATCAATTGCTTCCTTCTAGCTGTACGACTGTGGTAGTTGGCTTCGTGCAAGGCCCTTCGTACAGTCAGGGGGTGAACTTCCTTCCCAAACTCATACTTAACCTCTGCGGCAATCTGGGAAGAGGTTATTTTCGGATCTAGTCAATCCGGTTCCGGTTCCCGGTCAGTCAAAATCCTCGGCCGTCAGGATCTAGGTACATTCGAAAAACTGGAAGCTCCCTTAAATCGTTGCACTATGCATCAGATGGAAAATCGGATCATTTGCATTATGTTGGCGATTTCGACATAGGATTTTCCTTCGTTGTAGAGATACAGGACAATTTTTCTCTGAGCTTCGTTGCATTCCTTTCGCTTATTCTCACCCAACATCAAAAATTCTTTGCAACTTTGATCACATGTTATTTAACGGGAAGCCCGTTTTTAATTTCATAAATAGTACAGAAAGATTTTAACTTTGCCAAGACTTATCACGAAATTAGTTCCTTTTCATTTAAAATTAAAATATCTTTATTACGAAAAATTAAAAATTAGAGGTGCCTTTCAAATAAAAAATCTTATATTAAAACAATTAACACAAAATGGAATCATAAAAATGCTACACAAACGCCTAAAAATAACATTTAAAGTAAAAATTCTCGCACTTTAGTGCGAGACTGTACCCTACCCATGCAGTTATTACAAAACGTCTACATTTCGATTTATATGCCTATATTACTACAAACAATGAAGCTATGTCGATTTTGCGCTGCATTTTCCCATCGTTTCTATGGCAGTTACATGATATTGTTATCCGATTTTAATTTAATTAAAACCGTAATTCCATAATATTTAAATATTACCAAATCCCAAAGAACAAAATAATTAAAAACAACAAAGTTGTAATTTTTTATTTTTTTTGTTTCCGATTGTTCCTATGGGAGCTATACGATATAGTCGCCAGATCCGGCTCGTTCCGACTTATATACTACCTGCAATAGAAAGACAAATTTTGGGAAAGTTTCAAGCAGATAGCTTTAAAACTGAGGGACTAGTTTGCGTAGAAACGGACGGACAGACGGACATGGCTAGATCGACTCTCCTGATGATGCTGATCAAGAATATAAATACTTTATAGGGTCAAAAATGTCTCCTTAACTGCGTTGCAAACTTTGTACTGAAACTATAATACCCTCTGCAAGGGTAGAACAATAAATCGACGACAGATTCAAAATGGAAAATAATATTTACTAAATCTATTTCTCAAAAGTTGGCATTACCATTAAGGCAAAGTTCGAGGGGGTTGAATTTTATTGATTTATTGATGATGATAGCTAGATAGCCATATTCTATGACTAAGTAAAAAATTTCTTATATGTACCTGTTCACACATGAACACGTATATATACAGGGGTGGTAAAAAATATTTGCACATTTCTTATGAGTAAGTACGTGTAATTTGTGCAAATACTTTTTACCACCCCTGTATATACTTAATAGCGTCGGAGATTTCTCCTTCACTGCGTTGCACACTTTTGACCAAAATTATAATACCCTCTGCAAGGGTATAAAAAAATGAAAGAGGGTCGTAATTAATAAATTAAATTGGTCCGCGCAGTCTTTTTTAATATTTAGATATGAAATAAGGTCGTAGAAATTAAATATGATATTTAAACTTTAACAATGATAGAAAGAAAACAAACTTCGGCAAGCCGGAGTATTGCAGCTTTTAGAAAAATTAAATATTCTATAAAACGACTATATTTCTTTCTTACACCCTTACAGAGGGTATTATAATTTCAGTCAAAAGTTTGCCACGCAGTGAAGGAGACATTTCCCTATAAAGTATATATATACTTGATCAGCATCACCAGGAGAGTTGCTCTATCCGTATCCGTCAGTCCGTCCGTCTATCTGTCTGACAGGAGAATACTTTCCTTAACTCCTAATTTCCTTTCTGTTGGGCCGCAGGTTTTACAGAAATTAAGATATCCGACAGTAAGTTCAAATTGTTCGCTAAAAAGATAAGGAACGTTAATCTACCATCTAGGACTAACTGTAAAGATTTCTGACTTGTCGGCGGCGAATCCGCTGACGACACCCGGCAGACTTAACGATTCTCGGCCGTGACAGACACGGTCGTCTTCTTCTTCCGGCTATGACCACACCTGATTTGCCGAAGAATGGAGCACCAGCTACCCGCTTTTTTTGGGATCTTTAGAAATAATTTGACAACACACGAAAACAAGGTCCATCCTTGTGTGGTGTGTTCAAAAATAAATAAAACAACAAAGAAAAGCTAACTTCGGGCGGAGCCGAAGTTGATATACCCTTGCAGAATATTCTGTAAATTATATTCTCCAAAACTATTCATACGATGCATTCTTAATACTCATAAAAAATCCCAACTTCCTAACTTTACAAACACCATTTCCAATCGTTCAGTTATATGGCAGCTATAGGATATAGTCGGCCGATCCTTATGAAATCGAATTGATTGGCCAAGAATAAAGTCCATAGAAAATCCCAACTTCCTAACTTTACAAACACCAAAGTTATGGGATTTCCAATCAATCAGTTATATGGCGGCTATAGGATATAGTCGGCCGATCCCGTCCGTTTCGACTTATATACTGCGTGCAAAGGAACGAAGGGTGTGTGCAAAGTTTCAATTCCATATCCTTAAAACTGAGAGACTAGTTCGCGTAGAAACAGACAGATATACAGACAGACGGACAGACAGACGAACATGCTTATATCAACTCAGGACCCGGTACTGATCAATAATATATATTCTTTATAGGGTCGGAGATGACTCCTTCAGTGCGTTGCACACTTTTGACCAAAATTATAATACCCTCTGCAAGGGTATACAAATAAATCGACGACAGATTCAAAATGGAAAATAATATTTAATAAATCTATTTCTGAAAAGTTGGCATTGCCATTAAGAAAAAATTCGAGGGGGTTGAATTTTATTGATTGATTTTATTGAGTTATTGATGATGATAGCTATGATATCCACATTCTATGACTAAGTAAAAATTTTCTTGTATGTACCAGTACTCAATAACAATTCTAAATTAGGTTTAAAGTTAAGTCTGAAGAACACACCAATGTTATCTCGTTTCTGATCGTTCAGGTATATAGCAGCTATACGATATATGTAGTCCCATCTTTCTAACTTAATTAAGTAATATTAAAATTCTTTTTTTTGCATTTTTTTTTTTTTTTTTTCTGAATGCACAACATCTCGAGAATATTGTGTTAAAATTTTAGCTCGATCCGAGTAAAACTTCCGAAGTTATAGGCAGTTGAACGTAGGTAAGTTAGCTCATTTTGTATTCGATTTTTGGGTGTCCAAATCTTTAAAACGCTCTCCTGAAAAGTGGCCATTTCAAAGTCGGTGTACACGATCCTGCAAAATCTATCGTACGGATCGTTTTGAGATTTTGCAAAGTTTTTCTCTACTAAATTCCTCAGGTAACGCTGTCGGGTTTTTTTTTTAATTTATTATTTTTAGAGCAACAAATATGTCGACGTTTTGGTCGAAAATCGGGGTTTTTGCCTTTCAGGTACATTACCTGAGGAATCTTATCCTTTAGCTAATGCAATTTAATTTTTTTTAAATCAGATGATTCTGTGACCAGTTATCGTGTACACCGCAAAACGTGTTTTCTTCGAGGCGCCGCCGGAGATTGCTTGTATCTCACTCAATTTTAATATTTTTGGATGAAAAAATTCACACATGTTGTTTAAATGTTACTCCGATTTTGCACTGAATTGTTTTTTCTCACTATCGATTTCCTCTTCGAAAGAGGCACAGGGCACAGTGTCCAATAAAGTAACATCAAACAGGGCGGACTCAATAATACGAATGCGCCAGTACTATGAGCGATGAAAGCAAGGACCGCTTACAACATTGAATGACATATATAATTATTTGTACAGATTAACCAAAAAAGACTATTTTAGATGAGCACTGATGATTTTCTAGCCTTTAAGGCCATTGCAAAGGAATATCTATACGTCCCAGCATCCTCCTGTGCCTCAGAAAGAACCTTTAGTAAGGCAGGACTGATAGTTTCGACCGACGATGCGCGCTTATGTCAAAAAATGTAAGCCAATTGTTATTTATTAATCTTCTTCAATATATAAAAATTTGTATCTCAAAATACAAATTTTTGGTGTTTTTTTGTAACCTATCGATAGTATTCGATTGTTTATCTTAAACCACCCATGGTCCCGCTATCGATTGTTCTCCAGCTATATCGCCAATGACTGACGATCTTTTTTTGCTAAGCACTCCTCGCTCTGCTCAGAACACTTAATTCCTCTTCGTTTTGGTTATATATTGACTTTTGCCAGTTGAGCTGTTATTGTAACAACAACTTATTTAAGCGATACGAATGAACTCTCGCATATTAAGACTCAGATGAAAAACATAAAACGAAAGGGTCAGCGTAAACGGTCTTTTGTTTTTATTGTTGCTTGTTGACTACCAAGCTTCACAGTATCAGAAATTTCAGAAATACGACTATACCACGTTCAATCATTTTTGGAGCTCGACTGCGTAGCCCTTTCATACATTGGCCCTTGTATTTAAGCAAACGAGTCAGAATCCATGTTGATTTGTGCTCGTAGACAGTTGAGGCGTTTTAATACAGTAGAGTAGCTTACTAGCATTACAAGATGTTGTAATAAAATAGAAAGAAGCCGCATTTTCTTTGGCTTATTAGTATTTAGTAGTATGGTAGCCGCCTGGAAAAGTCACGGAAAATAGCTTACCGACTTTCTGCTGAACGGACCCAATCATTTGCATCCTTTAACTGATGTTCTAATGTCTTTGGATTATCGCTGCGTGACATCGCTAAAATGTGCCATCAGATTACGAATCAATAAAACGACAACCATGTTTAACGATTGGAATGGCTTACAAAATACTCTCAGTGTATTGCTAGCCATTCGTGGGCATTTCGGAATTTTAGAATTAATATCCGGGAGCTTAAAAATCTATTACAATCTATCTTCTTATTGAAGGTGACTATGATAAAGCTATTAAAGTAGCGTCTGATTTCCAAAGACGATTCACAATCAGAAAATGGATTTTCAACTATACTTTTATATTTCGCCATTTTGAAGAAAATCAATTTGAAACCCAAAAAACCTATGGGGCCCGCAAGGTGCTTTAGTACATTAACATTTGCGAGATTGGATAATTTTTTAAGCATCGAGGAAAACCCCGCAGACTCCGAACTGAAATTCTTAAGGACTCCTAATGCATGTAGGTGGATCAAAGACCCACAATTCCTAGGGCAGCTCTCTAATGGTTAACTCTGGATGAACGGAAGTTTCAATTATTCGTTTAGCATCGAGCTGTCGAAGTCCTAGATAACACCAGCCGCAAACAGTGGCTCTGGACTTCTTCAGTTAGGTAGATCAAAGACCCACAATTCATAGGGCACCGGAGCCCGAGTGGCCGGACCAAGGTAGCGGATACGATAAAAATTCTGATAAATCTGAATTAATTCATCACGTTACAACAAAACTAAATCAGTTTGATTTGGAAGTGCATTACTTTTCCGACTGGAGACGCCTATACAGAGCTATAGCCACCTTTCTCTTTATATCCAAAGGCTGCGAGAAAAATTCGCCAGACAACACTACCGAAAACTCTCAGGTCTTACATTATAGACGCTGCAATGTCATGGATTTAAAGACGAGGTTAAAGTGTATTCTACTAAAATAGACAAATCCTGCCCATTAAATGCTCTTTACCTAGACGTACAACGTGTCCTACGTGGAGCCGATCGTTTAAGTCCAGAAAAAGATGTCAACGCACTGCCAAAAAAGTGTAGAATCGCCTATTTACTTTTTACTTTTTTTACTATGGCTGAAATAAGCTGTGCTAGGGGAAACCCTAGCATGGAATTGTCGTCGTTGGTCACGAGTACCAGTATTTATGGCAGTGTACAATGTATATATACAATTTGTATACCCTTGCAGAGAGTATTATAATTTCAGTCAAAAGTTTGCAACGCATTGAAGGAGACATTTCCGACCCTATAAAGTATATATATTCTTGATCAGCATCACCAGGAGAGTCGATCTAGCCATGTCCGTCTGTCAGTCCGTCCGTTTCTACGCAAAATAGTCCCTCAGCCTTAAAGCTATCTAGTATTTAAGTCGGAACGAGCCGGATTGGTCGACTATATCATATACTAGATGGAGTAAAAAGTAACCTCCTTGGGAATAAAAATTTTTTATACCCGTTACTCGTAGAGTAAAAGGGTATATTGTATTCGTGCAAAAGTATGTAACAGCTAGAAGGAAGCGTTTCCGACCCTATAAAGTATATATATTCTTGATCAGGGTCACTAGCCGAGTCGATATAGCTCATTGTTAGAAGTTCCTACGCAGCGCAAGTTTGTTTCAAAAAGGTGCCACGCCCCCTTTAACGCCCAAAATCGCTTATATACGATTTTAAAAATTTAAATATTTCGAAAAGTAAAAATGCAGTTTTATTGAGTTTATCAATACCTATCGAAATCGAAGAAATCGGACCATTCGTTAAAAAGTTATGCGTGATCAAAGTTTCTATCTCCATCTCCCTCGCACTCCCTTTACCTGAGTAACGGGTATCTAATAGTCGGGGCACCCGACTATAGCGTTCTCTCTTGTTTTTTTCTCAAAATTTTTTTTTATTTTATTCAATGTAGTTTCTTTTTAGCTAGATACACTAATCCAGCGATTTTCCAACCTCTTGATCCCATCCGAAAAGTAATTTTTCGGAAGGTCTCTAAAATACAAATCGGGTGAATAAGGTGGATGCCGAAGCAATTGGAGCCCTAAGTCACTTATATTAGCCGTGGTTGCTACGCTCTTGTGCGCCGGTGCATTGTCTTGAAAAAACAAAATTTTTTTCGCTTTATGTGAAGCTGCTCCAACAATGCACAGTAATACTCGCTGTTGATGGTTTTTTTCTTTTTCGAGGTAATCCACGAAGAGTATGCCATGACAATCCCAAAAAACTGACGCCATAACCTTTCCGACCCATCGAGCTTCCCTCGGCCGCTTCGGAGCACTCTTGCCGGCTTTGGTCCATTGCCGGGCACTCATTCTGTTCGCTGGTGTGTAATAGTGGATCCAGGTTTCATCAACAGTTACCAATCGACGCCAAAAGTCCGCCGGATTCCGCATCAGTAAGTCCAAACACTCTTTCGAACTGCTCTCGGGTACGAGTTTTTGGCCCGGAGTGAGCATGCGCGGCACCCAGCGGCAGGATAACTTTTTTATATGCAGAATGTCGCTCAAAATATGGCGTGTGCGCTCAGTACTGATATTTGTGGCATCCGCCAACTCGCGCACTTCCACTTTGCGATCAGCCAATACCATTTCATTTATTTTTTTGATATTGTCCTCTGTAACCGCATCGGAAGGCCTGCCGCTGCGGACTTCATCGGTGTGGAGTTGCGGCCACCATGAAACTCTCGAAACCAATATTTCACGGTGTAATCTGACGGAGCATTTGCCCCATAATATTTGTCCAATTTTTCATTTGTTTCCTTCTCCGTTTCGCCTCTCAAAAAATAATGTTTTATGACAGAACGAAAATCGTTTTTGTCCATATTCAACATGAAACAAACACGTCAACAACAATCAGCCGCCAAAACAAAACTAAGGGCACTATCGCACTGAAATTTGGTATGCTTGCCTAAATATGAACGCACCGTAAGTAACCATAACCTTCTTTGCAGTAGTAGCGCATTGTGGCGGTCAACGAGATTACTTTTCACCCCACCTAGTAGTTTGTAATTTTTATTTTGGTAATAATTTTTGGGATTTGGTAATATTTAATTACTATGGAACTACCATATATTACTATTACTATATCATATAATATAGCTCCCATAGGAACAATCAAACTATTAAAAAAATAAAAAATGAAAAAAAAAATATTTTGGTATTCCTTTGAGATATAGTATTTACTATATCAGAATTACTCTTTTAGTTTTGTCAAAATCGGACAAAATATCAAATAGCTGCCATAGAAACGATTGCAAAATGCAGCGCAAAATCGACATAGCTTCATTGTTTTTAGTAATATAGGCTTAAATCCAAATATAGTCGTTTTGTAAAACGAACTTTGCTTCCTTTCTTGTTTAAGATAAAACTTTTTAAAAATATCATTCGTGCCCCGGAAATAACTTGAGCCTCAATTCCGTTCTAATTCAATTTAGCGATGCTACACTCCTTATTTTTCCTGTGATTCGAAATCACGAACCAGCTATTTGACCTAATACTCCTATAAAACATAGTTAAAGCATTAAAAATCAATGGTGACACAAATTTTCCAAGCATTTGACAGCCTCTTAAAATTGTATGAGAATAAGAGAACCACAAGAAAATCTGCTAAAAATTATTTTAATTTGGTGTTTTCTACATCGTTCAACATTTGAGCAATTTTAGCTGGGCCATTTGCTCCCATTAACGACATAGGGGCTATTCAAAAAATTAGGCAATTTTTGACATTTGTTAGGAAACAAAGGTGTATTGCCCGCGTTTGAAAATGTATCGGGGAAACCAAATGCGACGCATTGTACATTTTTTATATTTAACTAATCGTATAGCGCTTTAACGGCTAACACTTTAGTTAAAGGCATTTTAATTGTTGTTTCCTAATTGATATATAACAGCTGATTGTTTTTAATTATTTTTATTTAACACGTTGAGGACGGCGCAGTTTTTAAAACAAACCACCACTTTGTTTAAAATGTTTTAAAAAACTCATAAATATTAAGAAATATATGTAAAAATTTGTTTTGAAACCAAATAGCTTTATTTTATATAACAAAATATAGTTCTGAATCACGCCGCCAGATGAAACATTAATTCGTGACCTACCGGTGGGTCACGCCGTTCTCAACCTGTTAAATAAGAAACAAGAAAGGAAAGCTAACTTCGGGCGGAGCCGAAGTTGAAATACCCTTGAAGAATATTCTGTAAATTATATTCTCCAAAATTATTCATATGATGCATTCTTAACACTCATAAAAATCCCAACTTCCTAACTTTAAAAACACCAAAATTATGGCATTTCCAATCGTTCAGTTATATGGCAGCTTTGGTATGTCGGATTGATTGGTCAAAAATAAAATCCATAGAAAATCCAAACTTCCTAACCTTAAAAACACCAAAGTATGCCATAACTCCGATCAATCAGTTATATGGAAGCTTTAGGATATAGACGGCCGATCCTTATGAAATTTAATAGGTCGGATTGATTGGCCAAATATAAAACCCATAGAAAATCCAAACTTTCTAACTTAACAAACACCAAAGTTATGGCATTTCCGATCAATCAGTTATGTGGCGGCTATAGGATATAGTCGGCCGATCTTTATGAAATTTGGTTTGTCGGATTGATTGACCAAATATAAAACCCATAGAAAATCCCAACTTCCTAACTTAACAAACACCAAAGTTATGGCATTTCCGATCAATCAGTTATGTGGCGGCTATAGGATATAGTCGGACGATCCTTATGAAATTTGGTTAGTCGGATTGATTGGCCAAATATAAAACCCATAGAATATCCCAACTTCCTAACTTTACAAACACCAAAGTTATGTCATTTCCGATCAATCAGTTATATGGCAGCTATAGCATATAGTCGGCCGATCCTTATGAAATTTGGTAGGTCGGATTGATTGGCCAAATATAAAACCCATCGAAAATCCCAGCTTCCTAACTTTACAAACACCAAAGTTATGACATTTCCGATCAATCAGTTATATGGCAGCTATAGGATATAGTCGGATATAGTATATACTGCGTGCAAAGGAAAGAAGAGTGTGTGCAAAGTTTCAATTCGATAGCTTTAAAACTGAGAGACTAGTTTGCGTAGAAACAGACAGACGGACAGACGGACATGGCTATATCAACTCAGGAGGTGATCCTGACCAAGAATATATATTCTTTATAGGGTCGGAGATGTCTCCTTCACTGCGTTGCACACTTTTGACCAAAATTATAATACCCTCTGCAAGGGTATAAAAATCAGAAAACAAGAAGGAAAGCAATTATATTAAAATTTTACTTTTTGGACACATATGGTTGGTTTTTGTTTACTTTGTAAAGTCAAACAACTTTTCCTTTAACTTAAGAGGGTATATACCATTTAAATTTCCAAAAAAAACAATTTTTTTGCCTTATCTTAAAGAACAATTTCTTGAGAACATTTCCCCAAATTTTTCATAGAGATTTGAGCAGTAGAAAGAAAGTTACAGCGCTCCCAGCCGCGCGCCTCGTCCTCGTCCCCGCCCAATCCCAAACTTGAAACTTTAAACACGAATATCTCGAAATGGTGTTTTTAGAAAAATGACTGCGAAAAACTACTGAACCGATTTTCTTCAAATTTTTCTTTAAATGTTCGTTATGAATTTTATGAGTACTTGAACGATCGATTTTTCATTTAAAATTTTTAATTCGCCGAAATAGATACTTTTGTAGAATTCTAGCGTCCAAAAACTTCATTTTTTGCATAATTGTTCCGCTATACACAAAAAAAAAAAATTTAAAAACGTTCGTTCAAGTACAGGATATTACTTTAAACTAATGAAATATTTTTTTTTTTACGGTTTTAGTTGACCCGTTCGACCTGGGGAATTATCACCGCAAGGCTTTTCCAAAAACAGGCGTTAAAGGGAAACAGACACCCCTTAAAAACTATTAAATATATTTCACACATTTTTGCATAAACATTGTCAACAATCTAAACTTTCAGAACCGTGAAACTCAAAAAAAAAAAAAAATAATAATAATAATAATCAAAATTTTTACATACATAAAAAAATTCAAACTTTCCTATTTTTTCGAAAAAAATGGTATATACCCCCTTAAGACACTTAAGTTTTAGCTTTTAAATATTTCATTAATCTATTTATAGTATAGAATCAAATGGCATTAAGCAAAAAAAAATTGGCCAAATCGATAGTTTTAACAAAATAGTCAATTAATACCTAAGTGGGATAATAATTTTGTTTATGGAAATTGTTAAAAATATCAATGTACGCATATGAATATAGATAAGTATCGATAACTTATATTACCAGTGCGTTAACATTAACATTTGCACTGCAATTATGTAAACTAACATTTAATGAGCAGAGTCGCGAGTAAATAGTCAAAGCAGCATGACGTGATTTATTTTACGCTTCCGTCAAGATTTTCCTGACGAACCAATTCATTCAACAGGTTATGGGCCCAGGCACGGTAGTGAAGCACGCAGTTACGAACTGAAATAATTTAAGACATTCGCGAGGAAGTGTGGTGTGACGCAAATAGCAAAATGAGTGCGATGTATCAAATAGAAAAGTTGGAGGACAACAATTATGATGCTTGGAGCATCCAAATGAGGAGTGTACTGATACATGCAGAGCTATGGGTTGTTGTGTCCGAGGATCCATAAGAAGACGCATCCTCAGGCGCCAATAGGACGGCAATGGATAAGAAGGCATTGGCCATGATCATGTTAAGTGTAAAGACATCACAATTGAGGGCTATCGAAAGTTTGTATAGCGGCACGTGAAGCATGGAATAAGCTGAAA
The DNA here is from genome assembly GCF_018152115.1 of Drosophila rhopaloa. NCBI lineage: Eukaryota > Metazoa > Arthropoda > Insecta > Diptera > Drosophilidae > Drosophila > Drosophila rhopaloa. The sequence goes on along the minus strand of NW_025335132.1, from coordinate 3,632 downwards.
GAGATCCATCAGCCAAGTGGACCGGTACGTAAGGTTGCGCTTTACAAAAGGTTGCTCAACTTACCCATAACGGAGGGTCAAAGCATGACAAGTTTCATAAATGTGTTTTGTGAAATTGTCGATCAACTTGCTGCGGTTGATATTAAGCTACAGGCCATTATATTGCTTTCAAGTCTTCCTGAGGAGACGCGCGACATTCTGCCTTCGGTTGAAATTCTGTGCATCAAGCTGTAGGAAGAAAAAGTGTAGAGACGCATAGCAACACGGCGGTTGCTTTTTCTGCGAAGCAAAACCAATGGCGCCAGACAGACGCCAAGAAGAAGAACCACACAAACGTTGTCTGTTTCAATTGCGCCGTAAAAGGGCACTTTAAAGCGAATTGTCAAAAAAGATCGGTAAAGCAAGTCGCAAAAGCAAAAGACATTAAATGCATTCAAATGAAACTGGTGTTTGGATAGTGGCGCAACGAGCCACATGTGTTGCGATCAACAGATGTTCACGAAGTTCGAAATGATTGGATTGGCAGACGCAGGTTTCTTGAAAGCCAAGGGCAAGGGTGAAGTTGTGCTAAAAAGCAAAAAGTATACATTAACATTGCTAAATGTATTGTATGTGCCAAAGCTGACGAATAATTTCATATCCGTGAGCACAGCAGTACCAAATAATTGCGTCGTACATTTCGGGCCGAAAAATGCAAAAATTACCCAACATGGTGAAATAAATTTAGAAGTTAACAGAACTGGAAGCTTGTATATGGTTGAGTCCGAGCCTAACAGATGTTACGCTGCCGTTAAGGCTGATGCGAAACTGTGGCACAACAGATACGGGCATGTTAATTACACAAGTTTGCTGGAGATGTCAAAGAAAGGATTGGTACGTGGGATGGAGAAATTGGATATGCCATCAATTGCTTTATGCAAGACGTGCATGGTGGGCAAAGTTCATGTGCAAGCTTTTCAAAAGGCCAGTGGAAGTAGTGCACAATTGTTGCTGGAACTAGTTCATACAGACGTATGTGAACCATTTGAAGCGAAGTCTCTTGCAGGATCCAGATATTTCTTGACTTTTATTGATGACTGTTCGCGGCGTATCTTTGTGTATTTCCTGAAGGGCAAGGATGAGGTCATTGACAAGTTCGTGGAATTCAAGAATTTGGTAGAACGGCAAACCGGAAGGAAGCTAAAATGTATTCAGAGCGACAACGGTCGTGAATATGTTAACAAGTTCGATATTTTTTTGAGGAGCAATGGTATTGATCGGCAGCTGACAGTGCCTTACACCACACAACAGAATGGAGTTGCCGAAAGGGCAAATCGCACGGTGGTGGAAATGGGTGGATGCTTATTGGTGCAGTCAGGACTCAGTCAGACATTATGGGCGGAGGCAGTAAATACGGCTGTGTATTTGCCTAATCGCGCGGCTACACGAGCGTTGCCCAATATGACGCCTATGTAAGCGTGGACTGGTAAGAAGCCAAGTATAAGTCATTTAAAAATGTTTGGTTCCGTTGCAGTTGCACTTGACAAGGGGCATCATAAGAGCAAGTTCACAGCGAAGGGCAAAGAGTATCATATGGTCGGATATTCTATGCAGGCGAAGGGCAATAGACTCTATGATGCGGAGTCAAACCTGGTGATCGAGAAACGAGTTGTCATATTCGATGAGATTAGTGACTTATAGCACGCACTCCAACGGTAATATCTCTCAGAGGTGTTTTATACCGGAGTTAATCGGTTAATAATCCCGCTTTTTCTCTCTTTTCGTTTCTATATCGTTTCGTGGTGCCAAACATCAAAGTTATTCGGTGTTTCGCTCCCGCTCTGTCGCTCTGCTTGATCTCTCAATAAAAAGTTCTTGAGCGCTTTCGATTTTTTTGTCCGCTATAGTGCACAGTGGTCCGCGGTCAGCGAAAATGGCTTTCTGTTCATTAAAAAATTGCAAGAAAGTTATCTCGGCTAGACAGCAAAGTATTCCCTGCGAAAAGTATTCCCTGTGATAAAATTGATCACGCAAAGTTTCTTGGCTATTCTGGCCTGGTTCGTGATGTCATTGATAAGAGGAGTGGCCTACGCTACTACTGCGATGAATGCATTGTATACGAGAACCAGGCAATAACTATTAGGCCGCTCACAAAAAGCAGTGTTACGGAATTAATCCGGAACTGCCGTAAAAATACGGACCTGCTCGTTGGCGATTGAATCTCAGCTCACTAGCCGCATTCTAGCTGAGCCCGATTCCCCAAAGCGCAAAAAAGTCGCGGTCGGTGGGCATTCTATGGCAGGTTCTGTGCAACCTGCTGCCCGCGATTCGACTCCAGCTCAGCTGCCAATCTTAGGCGCCACTCAAATGGTACTAAGATCGGGGGCAAAAAGTGATTCGGTATCCGAAGTTGCTGGAATCGATGTGGCTCCGCTAGGTACTTCCGCTCTGTCCGATCAAAATAAAGTAGTGGCCCCAACACCTCATGTAGACTTAACTTCCGGATTACCGGCCGATACTGGAAGTACAGATACAAATTCAGTAGTACCAAAAAGGGTTGCATGTGTTGTACCAAAAACGGTTACTTGTGTTCGGGTGCCCCAGCTAAAACATGTATTTGTTTCACGGCTCGCCCCAGACCTCTCATCACTGGATATTACGGCTTATATCCGTAACAAAATCCATGTTGATGATTTGAAGGTCGAACAATTTAAATTTTCTTATGCTAGGAAAGTATCATCATTTAAGATTGGTATTCCTTGTGCTCTTTTTGCATCTGTGTGTTCCACCAGTTTCTGGCCCGAGGGCATATTTGTAAAAGAGTACGAAGCTAAGAGAAACAAGAAAGGAAAGCTAACTTCGGGCGGAGCCGAAGTTGATATACCCTTGCAGAATATTCTGTGAATTATAATCACCAAAATTGTTCATATGATGCATTCTTAATACTCATAAAAAGTCCCAACTTCCTAACTTTAAAAACACCAAAGTTATGACATTTCCAATCGTTCAGTTATATGGCAGCTATAAGATATAGTCGGCCGATCCTTATAAAATTTGGTAGGTCGGATTGCTTGGCCAAAAATAAAACCCATAGAAAATCCCAACTTCCTAACTTAACAAACACCAAAGTTATGGCATTTCCGATCAATCAGTTATGTGGCGGCTATAGGATATAGTCGGACGATCCTTATGAAATTTGGTTAGTCGGATTGATTGGCCAAATACAAAACCCATAGAAAATCCCAACTTCCTAACCTTACAAACACCAAAGTTATGGCATTTCCAATCGTTCAGTTATATGGCAGCTATAAGATATAGTCGGCCGATCCTTATAAAATTTGGTAGGTCGGATTGATTGGCCAAAAATAAAACCTATAGAAAATCCCAACTTAACAAACACCAAAGTTATGGCATTTCCGATCAATCCGTTATATGGCGGCTATAGGATATAGTCGGCCGATTGACCAAATATAAAACCCATAGAAAATCCCAACTTCCTCACTTTACAAACACGAAAGTTATGGCATTTCCGATCAATCAGTTATATGGCAGCTATAGGATATAGTCGGCCGATCCTTATGAAATTTGGTAGGTCGGATTGATTGGCCAAATATAAAACCCATAGAAAATCTCATAGAGATTTGAGCAGTAGA
>NW_025335131.1:0-29215 GCF_018152115.1 Drosophila rhopaloa | reverse complement strand
GTCCTGCACATTTAACGTGCATCATCGAATCGCAGAGCCAGTAAAAAATAAAAGGGTCTTTAGTTGAAGACGCAAGAGTACAATTTTTCTTAGAACAGACAAAAGCCATTGTAAGTTTAAAGCAAATAAAGAAATAAGATATGAAAAAAACATCAAAGTAAATTTGATCACGAAATTAAATCGAATAAAGAGAGCACGAGAGAATAAATCTTATATCGACTGAGCGTGGCATGTGCGGCACAACAACTTTAAGCGTAAACAAATGCAATGTAAAGCAAGCAAGAGAGAGAGTTAGAGTTAGAGAAATAGCACCGAAAAAGTCTACCAGAAGTTCAGCAGGTTCATAGAGAGTAAATTAAAGCTATAAAATAGAGCGGGAGAGATTGAGAGGAAGTAAAAGAGTTCTAGCAAGTATAGAGAGCGTAAATTACACTAACAAAGCTACGAGATTAAACAAATCTAATAGAAATGTTAAAATAACTATAAACACATACCCGTTTACTGGGAGATCTATTTAAAATTTCTAACACAGATATTAGGTTAAGCTTTGTAAATAAATGAACACAAAACACTCGCACAAAATCACTGACAAAATACAAAAACTCAGAGCACAAAAGTAAACACAACTGTTCACAAGCGACACTAAATCGATTTGACGATCTTCGATCTTCCATCAATTATAAGTCATTCTCGCCTACTTATATACGCAGATGATGTTAAGTTATGCCTGCAATATAAGGATATTTCCTGCCATTTAGACATACAATCCGATCTAGATATATTTCAAAACTGACGCCGAGATAATTTACTAAATTTAAACAGTTCCAAGTGCAAGCTAATGACTTTTTATCGGGCCAATCTGATATACGCGACTTACACGTTAATAATTGAGCTGATTTTTTCCGAATTTTGGCCAAAGGATTTTTTATAAGGGTAGGGTCATGATTTTTTTTTTGAAAATTGTGTTTTAATTATATTAATGGGACAAGGACACAAACTGGGGATCTGGCATGACGAGCATGAAGCTTAACCACGTTTCCCCTGACAGACAGTCCGATTTAATTGACTTCGCAATTACTAAAAACATTCCTGGAGTATGATTAGTGCCGAAAGTCTTGGGGATCTTTCATCTGATCACTCGCCTATGCTGATTAATCTAATCCGTCATCCAATAACCGAAGATCAAGCGACTGGATTGGCTTCACATAAATCCAATTGGATCTTGTATAGAAAATATTTAAGCTCGCACATTGAGCTAAATTCTGTAATCAACCTTAAAGATGACATCGACAACTTTTTCAGCACAATGGAGTCCGCCTTTTTCAGCGGTGCTCGCTTTTCAACTCCTCAAACTGGACAAGCGCCTTACATGCAAAAGAAGACAAGTCAACAAATCGAGCAGCTCGTACTCAAAAAGCGACGTCTACGACAGGAATGGCAATACCGTACTTAGACATTTGCACGGCAAAGGTTAAAAGACGTCTTCCGCAAACTCACCAAAGTGTTAAAGCAACAAGAAGCAAATACCCAACAAAGCAAAGCACTTTTTGTGGAGAGCTATATTTTCACCAACAGAAACAGTGGCGCCTATTAGAAACGCGGTAGGCGGCTGGCCCCGCAGTGATAAAGGCAGCGCCAGAACATTTGCAGAAATGCGAGCTGACTCGGATAAATTATTTTCTAGGAATCCTTCCTAGCATAACTTTTGAAAACGAAGCGCATTCGAAAATCGAGAATATTGCACTGCAATTTTTTTAGATGTAGCCCAAGCATTCGATAGAGTTTGGTTAGAAGGTCTATTGCATAAGATCATAGCAACGCTTTCTAATAATACACACAAACCATTAGAATCTTACCTATACGACTTAAACCTATCCGGACCTATGGCTCCCACTTATGGGCGAACGCTAGCAGTAGCAATATTTATGTTGTCCAGCGAGCTTAATCGGAGATCCTGAGAACCATCACCGGGGCACCGTGGCACGTTCGCAAGGAAAGGATATAGAAAGACTTCAATACTCAATCAATCGGAGATAGCTGACCAGAAAGAGAAATACAGCAAGCTTTCCTCGCAGCCTAATCCCCTCGCGCAAGGGCTAACACGGTTGTGCAGTCGCTCCCGTCTGCGTCGTAATGATCTACCCAAAATAGTTCAATTGAATTGTTAGTTAATGTTCAGTGATAAGATTTTAGAACTGATTGTTAGTCTCAACTTAGGAAAAAATCCAATTAAATAATGCAAAGTCTTTAAAAAACAAGAAGGGAAAGCTAACTTAGGGCGGAGCCGAAGTTGATATACCCTTGCAGAATATTCTGTAAATTATATTCTCCAAAATTATTCATATGATGCATTCTTAATACTCATAAAAACTTCCTAACTTTAAAAACTCCAAAGTTATGGCATTTCCAATCGTTCAGTTATATGGCAGCTATAGGATATAGTCGGCCGATGCTTATGAAATTTGGTAGGTCGGATTGATTGGCCAAATATAAAACCCATAGAAAATCCCAACAACTTTACAAACACGAAAGTTATGGCATTTCCGATCAATCAGTTATATGGCAGCTATAGGATATAGTCGGCCGATCCCGGCCATTCCGACTTATATACTGCGTGCAAAGGAAAGAAGGGTGTGTTCAAAGTTTCAATTCGATTGCTTTAAAACTGAGAGACTAGTTTGCGTAAAAACAGACAGTCGGACAGACAGACGGACAGACAGACATGGCTATATCAACTCAGGAGGTGATCCTGATCAAGAATATATATACTTTATAGGGTCGGAGATGTCTCCTTCACTGCGTTGCACACTTTTGACCATAATTATAATACCCTCTGCAAGGGTATAAAAATGTGCTTAGCGTGTGACAATTTAGGCAGTTATTAAAAAATATATATCAGAAACTTATATGAAAATGAACAACTCATTTTGTGTATTGTTTCTTATGAGGATGCAATTTTATCTATTTAATTTAAATTTTTTCATAATTTTAAGCTTATGGTAAAATTGTTAGGCCAACATAAACATGGACGACAGCAAAACAAGAAACGCACTAAAAAGTGCCTAACTTTATTCGCGGTTTACTGAGTAAGTTTTTATATATTATTTTATTTTATGATCATTTTATCAGCAGATAAAGTTCTCAATAAGGACATGCGGCGTGTTAAATACCTGCACGCCATCTAAAAGAAGATGCCCAAGAGCACTGAAACCTCAAACATCCCCAACACCCCCGACACAACTAAAAACTTCAATTTAATTAATGTTAAGATTTAGAATTAAAATTAAGATTATAATAAAATAAATTTATGAAATGATGTGTTTATTTAAACGCTATTAGCTCATGATGAAATCGAAATATTATTTACTGAAGAAAATGTGATGAATTGCTGATTAAAATGCGATGAATTACTAATGAAAATCTGATTAAATGCTAATTAAAATATGATGAATTACTGATTAAAATGTGATGAATTACTGATTAAAATACTGATAAAAATGTGATGAGTTAAAGGAGACATTTTCGACCCTACAAAGTATATATATTCTTGATCAGTATCACCAGCAGAGTCGATCTAGCCATGTCCGTCTGTCCGTCTGTCCTTCCGTCTGTTCGTTTTTACGCAAACTAATCCCTCAGTTTTAAAGATATCTGCTTGAAACTTTCCCAAAAGTATTGCAGGCAGTATGCGGAACAAGCCGGATCGGTCGACTATATCATATAGCTCCCATAGGAACAATTGGAAAAAACAATTCAAACAAATTATAACTTTGTTGTTAATTTTTTTTTGTTGATCTTTGGGATTTGGTAATATTTAAATATTATGGAATTACATTTTTAATTAAATTAAAATCGGACAACTTTATCATATAGCTGCCATAGAAACGATGGCAAAATGCAGCGCAAAATCGACATAGCTTCATTGTTTTTAGTAATATAGGCATAGAAATCGAAATGTAGTCGATTTGTAATAACTGCAAGGGTATATAAACTTCGGCTATGAGTACATTTATATGTTTGCTAAATATCCTCCATGCTGCATCTGCTCTTAAAGCTAACGAAATGGGAACTTCAACTTCGGTCAAACGCTGTGTCAGCATGTTGGCCGGTGTACATCTCGGACCTTCGGTCAATGCCTATCGTCCGTTTGACTTAGTTATCTTACATACCCAGAATTTGATGGTCGCATTGCTGCCGACACTTTGTTCAAAAAACTATTCAAAAAAAAAAGATTTTGACACTCTTTGCAAAAAAACATTTTTTTTTGCTTACTTCTGTAAGTGGAGTAGCTCTGGTTGTGCTTTTTGTTGAGACTACCAGGTAATAGAGATTATACCACAAAGAAACATTCCATGTTTAAGTGAGCCAGGCTAAGGCTGTTATCCATCATATCCTTATCCAAGCTATCTCCCGATTTATCTATAACACAGATTTTCCGAACCCTTTGATGCTTTGGAGTCCATGGTAATGCTAATCATCCAAAAGGGATCAGACCAGGCACGCGGATGGGTTCTTCTTGTTTACCGCGCTCGCCGATAGTGGAATTATGGCGGTTCATATTATTTTCTTGTGCCAAAGTGCCCGATAGGTGTACTAGCGAATCAAGAAATCAATTAATTAAAACCGAAGTTATGTCTTTAATGGGTCTGTTGTATGGGCAATAGAAGAACTAAAAACTATAATACATAGAAACAGTAAAACATAAGGATAGCTAGTTTGGTAGGTAAAAATTGTTACGTGTTAGAAATTGTTGCACGAATTCGATATACTCTTATATTACACGAGTAATTGTAAGGTAAGGTCGGTGGTATTGAATTTTATACAAGCATTTTTCTAAATTTTATTAAAAGATGGCTCAGGCATGAAAAAAGACGTTCTGCATTCATCTAATCCTTTTTGCAGTGATAACAGCTGCAGGACACAGCACTTTTAAAGGTGAAGTTCCGAATACCTTCTATACATAATACGCGACGTTGTATCTGAAAAGGTTACTAGGCATTAATTTAAAAGAAGAAGATCTTAACGGCAAGCAAACCTCTTCTGACTTCATCATATTGCAGCATTGTCCAACACTTATTACTGGCTTTGGTGGTTTGAATATAACAGCTAGCGATAAACCTGTCCAGGGAACCGAGGGCACTGAATATGACTCGCAGAATCCGCGGCACGCATTGGTTGTTATGGTGAATTCAACGCAGTCGGGAATAGAAATCTTTCTTGTATTTCCAACTTTGTGGCAGCCAGGACGTAGCCAGGCGTCCTTACCCACCGAGCTACTTCCGCCAAGCACAAACCAGAGGGAACAGCAAAAAAGAACCAATAATTTGTCCGACCCCATCATGACAACTGCTGAGATTTGCCATATGTCCTTCTGCCTTTTATACAGACATAGAATCTTGACGCCTGCGCAAACAAAAAATAGTGATTAGAGCATTGATAGGGTTGGAGGAAAGGAAAAGATATTTTTTAAATATTCATGAGCCATAAAAATTCATGAAGGCCTGAATCCTTACTCAAGACAGCTGAAACTAACTTATAAAGCAAACCATTAAAGATAAACATTTTGAATGAATGTTTAAATATTTTAAATTTTCACTATTGCAAAAATGAACAAATCAGAACCATCAAGTTGCCTGTTAAGGATCGAAATTAGAAGTAACTTGCAAATAAGCTTACCAAAACTATAATTTCCTCCTGAATAAGAAGACAGATTTTTGTAAAAAAAAAGTTGATCATATGATCAAATTGTATTAGGAAAAAACCAAATCCCCCTGTTAAGAAATAAAAATGATTGTATAATGCTTAAGAGCCTTTCTGTGGACGGCCGTCTACGTACGAACGAAGCGCACCGAAACTTTGCGGAAAGGTTCTACGCTCCTGTCCAAAATTATACGACACCCCGACGATTTTTGATTCGACCATCGTAAGAGAAGAGGAAAGCAGGTTACAACAAAATCAAGTATATTGAATGGAATTCTGCTTTAAATGTTCTTATCTCTTATCGCATCTCGCGTTTTCAAGTAGCTGTAAAAAAGAGCACAAGATTTTGGTTTTTGTTATGTCTTGAAAGTTCAAAACAAATTTTGTTTGTATTTTGGTTTACAATTTAATTAATTTATAATAAAATGCCGCGTTGAAGATTGTTATCCAGGGATGAAGAGGGAAGGATAAAAGCCTACAACGATGATGGCTTTAATGTTAGACAAACAAAATTAATATTAGACAAAATAACGCAGAAAATCAGTCGTTTTGTTATCACCAAATTTTTGACCAATCCGGATAAATATGGTGAGAAGCGAAGTTCTGGTAGAAAACCCAAGATGTCTGACAGCGATAAAAGTCACATAATGTCAAAAGCTAGCAATTCCTTGGTATTGAGCTCCACACTTGCCGCCAGTTGTAGTAAGTCTGTGTCACGCCTTTTTGGCAGACGCTGCAATCATCTGAGTCCATTGTCAGAGTAGTCTTAAAAAAGAGTACGTTCTTCAAGCCGCGCCAAAAAAAAAACAATTTCAATTTTAGAAAAAATTGAATTTTAACTTTATTTTTTGTTTTTAAATTTTGGAAAGATAATATATTAATTCACAAGAGCAGAGAGACCCAGCGCTTTTTAATTGGATTGGCCAGCGTGCTTCCCTGACCAAAACCTAGTTGAAAACATATGGGGTATCCAGGCGACTATATGCGAATTGTTATTGTAATTTATATAGTAATTTGAGAATGTACAAAGCCTCAAAATCGTAATTTTGGCTCAATGGTCTCTATTAGACCAAAATTTAATTAAAAACGAGGACGGAAGCTAACTTCGGCAAGCCGAAGTTTTAATACCCTTGCAGACTTTGCCGAAATTGCTAAAAGTGAAAAAGTAGTGAAAGGAATAAGGTATACATAAGTAAACTAGATTTGCATCGTTTCAAGTTAATTGCTTTTATACTGCAAAAATGTCATATACAAATAGAAAAAAAGGGATACTTTCGCAGCCTTAAAATTAATTAATTAATTTTTCCTATCTCCTTTAAGATATAGACTTCCGAGCGGCAAGCGCTTTTACCCTAATCAAGATATGCGTAAATAAATAAGAATTGAAAAAAATTTATGATAGTAGCTTACACACTTCGCGAAATATTCTGATAATCATCAAATTTGGACCGATTTCACCCTATTGTTCCTATGGGGGCTATAGGATATAGACGTCCGATCGGCACGCGCCTTCACCTTGATCAATGTATGCATAAAAAAATACAATTTGGAAAGATTCATGTCAATAGCTTGTATACTGCGCGAAATATCCTAAAAATCATTAAATATTAACCGATTTTACCCTCTTGTTCCTATGGGAGCTATAGGATATAGACCAATATAGTCCAATCGCCACGCGCTTTTACCCTGATCAAGGTATAGCTTGTATACTGCGCGAAATATCCTAAAAATCATTAAATTTTAACCGATTTTACCCTTTTGTTCCTATGGGAGCTATAGGATATAGACGTCCGATCGTCACGCGCTTTTACCCTGATCAAGGTACGCATAAAAAAATACGATTTGGAAAGATTTATGTCAATAGCTTTTACACTGCGAGAAATATCTTCCATTCTTGCAAGTTATATCCGATTGTTCCTATGGGAGCTATAGGATATAGACATCCGATCGGGGCGGTTTTCAAACTTGATCTGCGTACACTTGTTTTAGGACGAGTGTGAAAGTTTCAGATCGCTAGCTTTTAAACTGAGCTCGCAAACGGTATTGAAACAGACGGACAGACGGTCAGACGGACAGACGGACGGACGGACAGACGGACAGACGGACATGGCTATATCGACTCCCCTATTGAATTCAACGCAGTCGGGAATAGAAATCTTTCTTGTATTTCCAACTTTGTGGCAGCCAGGACGTAGCCAGGCGTCCTTACCCACCGAGCTACTTCCGCCAAGCACAAACCAGAGGGAACAGCAAAAAGAACCAATAATTTGTCCGACCCCATCATGACAACTGCTGAGATTTGCCATATGTCCTTCTGCCTTTTATACAGACATAGAATCTTGACGCCTGCGCAAACAAAAAATAGTGATTAGAGCATTGATAGGGTTGGAGGAAAGGAAAAGATATTTTTTAAATATTCATGAGCCATAAAAATTCATGAAGGCCTGAATCCTTACTCAAGACAGCTGAAACTAACTTATAAAGCAAACCATTAAAGATAAACATTTTGAATGAATGTTTAAATATTTTAAATTTTCACTATTGCAAAAATGAACAAATCAGAACCATCAAGTTGCCTGTTAAGGATCGAAATTAGAAGTAACTTGCAAATAAGCTTACCAAAACTATAATTTCCTCCTGAATAAGAAGACAGATTTTTGTAAAAAAAAGTTGATCATATGATCAAATTGTATTAGGAAAAACCAAATCCCCCTGTTAAGAAATAAAAATGATTGTATAATGCTTAAGAGCCTTTCTGTGGACGGCCGTCTACGTACGAACGAAGCGCACCGAAACTTTGCGGAAAGGTTCTACGCTCCTGTCCAAAATTATACGACACCCCGACGATTTTTGATTCGACCATCGTAAGAGAAGAGGAAAGCAGGTTACAACAAAATCAAGTATATTGAATGGAATTCTGCTTTAAATGTTCTTATCTCTTATCGCATCTCGCGTTTTCAAGTAGCTGTAAAAAGAGCACAAGATTTTGGTTTTTGTTATGTCTTGAAAGTTCAAAACAAATTTTGTTTGTATTTTGGTTTACAATTTAATTAATTTATAATAAAATGCCGCGTTGAAGATTGTTATCCAGGGATGAAGAGGGAAGGATAAAAGCCTACAACGATGATGGCTTTAATGTTAGACAAACAAAATTAATATTAGACAAAATAACGCAGAAAATCAGTCGTTTTGTTATCACCAAATTTTTGACCAATCCGGATAAATATGGTGAGAAGCGAAGTTCTGGTAGAAAACCCAAGATGTCTGACAGCGATAAAAGTCACATAATGTCAAAAGCTAGCAATTCCTTGGTATTGAGCTCCACACTTGCCGCCAGTTGTAGTAAGTCTGTGTCACGCCTTTTTGGCAGACGCTGCAATCATCTGAGTCCATTGTCAGAGTAGTCTTAAAAAGAGTACGTTCTTCAAGCCGCGCCAAAAAAAAAACAATTTCAATTTTAGAAAAATTGAATTTTAACTTTATTTTTTGTTTTTAAATTTTGGAAAGATAATATATTAATTCACAAGAGCAGAGAGACCCAGCGCTTTTTAATTGGATTGGCCAGCGTGCTTCCCTGACCAAAACCTAGTTGAAAACATATGGGGTATCCAGGCGACTATATGCGAATTGTTATTGTAATTTATATAGTAATTTGAGAATGTACAAAGCCTCAAAATCGTAATTTTGGCTCAATGGTCTCTATTAGACCAAAATTTAATTAAAAACGAGGACGGAAGCTAACTTCGGCAAGCCGAAGTTTTAATACCCTTGCAGACTTTGCCGAAATTGCTAAAAGTGAAAAAAGTAGTGAAAGGAATAAGGTATACATAAGTAAACTAGATTTGCATCGTTTCAAGTTAATTGCTTTTATACTGCAAAAATGTCATATACAAATAGAAAAAAAGGGATACTTTCGCAGCCTTAAAATTAATTAATTAATTTTTCCTATCTCCTTTAAGATATAGACTTCCGAGCGGCAAGCGCTTTTACCCTAATCAAGATATGCGTAAATAAATAAGAATTGAAAAAAATTTATGATAGTAGCTTACACACTTCGCGAAATATTCTGATAATCATCAAATTTGGACCGATTTCACCCTATTGTTCCTATGGGGGCTATAGGATATAGACGTCCGATCGGCACGCGCCTTCACCTTGATCAATGTATGCATAAAAAATACAATTTGGAAAGATTCATGTCAATAGCTTGTATACTGCGCGAAATATCCTAAAAATCATTAAATATTAACCGATTTTACCCTCTTGTTCCTATGGGAGCTATAGGATATAGACCAATATAGTCCAATCGCCACGCGCTTTTACCCTGATCAAGGTATAGCTTGTATACTGCGCGAAATATCCTAAAAATCATTAAATTTTAACCGATTTTACCCTTTTGTTCCTATGGGAGCTATAGGATATAGACGTCCGATCGTCACGCGCTTTTACCCTGATCAAGGTATGCATAAAAAAATAAGATTTGGAAAGATGCATGTCAATTGCTTTTACGCTGCGAGAAATATCTTCCATTCTTGCAAGGTATATCCGATTGTTCCTATGGGAGCTATAGGATCTAGACGTCCAATCGGGGCACTTTTCAAACTTGATCTGCGTACACTTGTTTTAGGTCGACTGTGTGATGTTTCAGATCGCTAGCTTTTAAACTGAGCTCGCAAACGGTATTGAAACAGACGGACAGACGGTCAGACGGACAGACGGACGGACGGACAGACGGACAGACGGACATGGCTATATCGACTCCCCTATTGATCCTGATCAAGAATATATATACTTTATAGGGTCGGAAACGTCTCCTTCACTGCGTTACAAACTTCTGACCAAAATTATAATACCCTCTGCAAGGGTATAATTTAGTAAATTCAATGCCTGAGAGACTTTTCAAGTTAGAAAAGGATCAAAGTGGCCATATTAATTATTAAATATTGTTTATATACCATTACAAGAATAAAATATTACCTAAATCCAAAAAATACAAATGTGTCGTACAGCTTTGTTACTCTTTTAGACTTGAAAACGCGAGATGCGATAAAAGATAAGATCATCGCATTTAACGCAGAATTCACTAAACTGCATAATTGACTTTGTTTTAATATGCCATCCCATTCTTCTACAAGGGTCAAAACAAAAATTGTCGGGGTGTCGTATGATTTTGGGCAAGAGTGCACTATATACACACGCAGAGTTTTTCGAATACGGTCGGATGAACAGAAATCCAAGGAAACTAGGTAATAGAGTCGGTACGATAACGAAACATTACATTACAAAATGATTTAGGCTTCGTAAGGCCCCTAAGGTTTTTAATTTTACCTAGGAATATTTTCGCATTTTGAAGCAGGTATATCTTTTTAGAAAAAAGTTTCCTTAACGGATGACTGAAGCCGACACTTTTAATACACTTGCAGGGGGTATTATAATTTCAGTCAGACTTTGCAATGCAGTGAAGAAGACATTTCCGACCCAATAAAGTATATACTTGTATATTATTGATCAGCATCACCTTGAGAGTCGATCTAGCCATGTCCGTCTGTTCGTCCGTTTCTACGAAAGTAGTTTTTAACTGTCTGCTTGAAACTTTCCCAAAAGTTGTCTTTCCTTTGCAGGTAGTGTATAAGTCGGAACGAGCCGAATCGGGAAACTATATCAAATATCACCATAGGAATAAACGGAAATAATTTTACAAAATATAACTTTGTTGTTTAAATTTTTTTTTGTTTTTTTTTGGGATATTTAAATACTATGAAATTACTGGTTAAAGTAAATTAAATTCGGACGTTGATGCACTATGATCAGCGCAAACAAGTGGCCCTTACGACACCAAGCAGTGCTTGTTACGCGCGGAGCCTAATAGGCGCAAAAACGAGATCGCGAGAAGTTAAAAGCACAATGTAGAAGCGGACAGACTAAGATTACAAATACGTACGAGACTAATACTAATACTAATTTTGTGCTAGGTAAGATAAAATTAATGATTTTAGGCTTGGCAAAGAGTCGGTAGTAGAAATAATGTGGTATAGTCTATTATAGTCGTTACACAGTACTCTAAACGGTTCATGCATATCAAAGTTAGATCTACAAATATTTAATGTAAGAGGAACATAGTTCCTGGTAATTCTATTAGGCACGGAGAAGCTTATGCGACCCAGTAACTCGGGACTCTCGACATCCCCGTGAATAAGTTTATAGATAAAAGTTGTGCCAAGCATCGTTCTACGGTTTACTAAGGATGGTAGATTAATTAGGAGAAGTCTACTAGAGTAGGATGGTAAAATAAGGCTTGCATTCCAGTTAAGGCCCCGTAGAGCAAATAATAAAAAGTTCTTTTGCACAGACTCTATCCGGTCTATATGTACACCATACTGAGGACTCCAAACTGCAGAACAGTACTCCAGGATTGGACGGACTAGTGAAATGAAGAGAGTCTTTGTAACATAGGGATCATCGAATTCCTTTGACCACCTTTTAATAAATCCAAGTACTCCCCTGGCTTTATTCACCATAGAAGTAATATGGTCACAAAACTTAAGTTTAGGGTCAAGGAGGACGCCAAGGTCATCGACATGCGTAATTCTAGACAACGCGCAACCACCCAGCGTATACGTTGCATATTGTGGGTTCACCCGAAAAAATGTCATTACTTTGCACTTAGCGCTATTTAAATCCAAAAGATTTTCACAACACCATGTTTGAAAAGCGTTTAGGTCAGATTGTAAGTCTGAACTGCTAGAAATTTCGTTATATTGCAGGCATAACTTAACGTCATCTGCGTACATAAGGACTTTGTCAAGACTAGAGGGAGATCGTTTATAAATAAAGTAAAAAGAAGTGGGCCAAGGTGGCTTCCTTGTGGGACGCCTGAAGTAACTCGGATCAAATCAGAGATCGAGTTTTTAAAGAGGACTCGTTGAGTCCTACCACTCAGATAACTTGAGATCCATGTTAGAAGATCACATGGAAACCCTAATAAGTCTAGCTTTAATACAAGTAGCGAGTGATTTACTGAATCAAACGCTTTACTAAAGTCTGTGTAAACTACGTCAGTCTGCATGTTCTTTCTAAAGCCATTTATTACAAAAGACGTTAGCTCCAAGAGGTTTGTCGTCGTAGATCTTCGCCTTATAAATCCATGTTGACATGGAGATATAATCGATCTACAAAGATGTTGCAAATGGGGTGTAATAGTGTTTTCGAAAAGCTTTGGGATGGCGGATAATTTGGATATGCCTCTGTAATTACTTGTATTGCATTTATTTCCTTTCTTATGAAGGGGAATGACAAATGACTCCTTCCAAATAAGTGGGAAATGAGATGTTTTTAAAGACAAGGTAAACAATTTGTACTGAGGTCTACACAGAGTTTCAGCACAGTACCTCAGCACGCAGCCTGGAACTCCGTCCGGACCCGGTGAATAGACAGGCTTAACTTTATGAAGATCCAAAAGAAGGGAGCTTTCGCTTAACCTCGGACAAAAAATCAAGTTCGACTTGGGTATGGCATTTGAATAAGACGGATTTGGACGGGATGAAACAGAATATGTTGTCTGGAAAAACTGGGCAAATAGATCGGCAATTGCCTGATCAGAATTTGCCGTAGAGTTTTCGAATGATAGCGATGCAGGGTAACAGGCTGATTTACGCTTAGTGTTAAAAAAATTATAAAACTGTTTTGGATCTTGTGGAAATTGGACCCTACAACGAGTCAAATAGTAAAAGTAATTTATAAAACACCGGGAAGACGATAAAATTTACCGAGCCCTTAGGTACCGAGAGAAGGCAGATTGTAACGCACATTTTAAATTTATTGAAAAGTCTGGACTTAATATTTTTTAGGTGTGACAACTCTTTATTAAACCATGGAGGTTTATTTGAAATTGACGGATAGTATAACGGAACACACAGATAAAAGAAGGAATTCAATGCATTATAAAAGATATTAACGGCCTTAGCCACGTTAGTGCATGAATACTTACCCGGGAGAATTTCGGAGCTAAGAATATCCGGCCTTAACCAGGTCTCTGTACATACCATAATATTATATGGGAAAGAAAAACTATCCGAATACAATTTAGTCAGCTTACTAAGTAAGCCTCTTGTATTCTGATAGCAAAGAAGAAAAGAGGAGGCTAGTTTTTTGGGACTGAGGAGGATGTGGAGGGCGCTGGGGATGGTTCTTTAATGGTGTTTTCCATTTCCCCTGAACTATTCTTTTTTCTCTTAGCTTCGTACTCTTTTTACAAATATGCCCTCGGGCCAGAAACTGGTGGAACACACAGATGCAAAAAGAGCACAAGGAATACCAATCTTAAATGATGATACTTTCCTAGCATAAGAAAATTTAAATTGTTCGACCTTCAAATCATCAACTTGGATTTTGTTACGGATATAAGCCGTAATATCCAGTGATGAGAGGTCTGGGGCGAGCCGTGAAACAAATACATGTTTTAGCTGGGGCACCCGAACACAAGTAACCGTTTTTGGTACAACACATGCAACCCTTTTTGGTACTACAGAATTTGTATCTGTACTACCAGTATCGGCCGGTAATCCGGACGTTAAGTCTACATGAGGTGTTGGGGCCACTACTTTATTTTGATCGGACAGAGCGGAAGTACCTAGCGGAGCCACATCGATTCCAGCAACTTCGGATACCGAATCACTTTTTGCCCCCGATCTTAGTACCATTTGAGTGGCGCCTAAGATTGGCAGCTGAGCTGGAGTCGAATCGCGGGCAGCAGGTTGCACAGCACCTGCCGTAGAATGGCCACCGACCGCGACTTTTTTGCGCTTTGGGGAATCGGGCTCAGCTAGCATGCGGCTAGTGAGCTGAGATTCAAGCGCCACGAGCAGGTCCGTATTTTTACGGCAGTTCCGGATTAATTCCGTAACACTGCTTTTTGTGAGCCGCCTAATAGTTATTGCCTGGTTCTCGTATACAATGCATTCATCGCAGTAGTAGCGCAGGCCACTCCTCTTATCGATGGCATCACGAACCAGGCCAGAATAGCCAAGACACTTTGCGTGATAAATTTTATCACATGTATGGCAAGGAATACTTTGCTGTCCAGCCGAGATAACTTTCTTGCAATTTTTTAATGAACAGAAAGCCATTTTCGCTGACCACGGACCACTGTGCACTATAGCGGACAAAAAAATCGAAAGCGCTCAAGAACTTTTTAATGAGAGATCAAGCAGAGCGACAGAGCGGGAGCGAAACACCGAATAACTTTGATGTTAGGCACCACGAAACGATATAGAAACGAAAAGAGAGAGAGCGGGATTATTAACCGATTAACTCCGGTATAAAACACCTCTGAGAGATTTGACCGTTGGAGTGCGTGCCGTTCCAACAGCGCTCAACGACGAAAAGAAAGACTGAAAAGAGGGGCAATAGAAAACAATAACAACAAACCAGCACCGAATTAAATTATGATAAAAACTTTTTGTTTACTAAACACAAGTTAATCACGATGCACTCGCGAAGCGAACGGAAAGTTGTTAGAAAACACTTAAAGGTGTAGCTACGATGAAGAGATTTAAGTAAACCCCGGTGGTTTCAATAAGAAAAATGAAAATTCGGAGCGCAAAACAAAAACACGACCGTTCTCTGTGAAGACGCACAATGCAATCGGACATCAAATCGGACATCAATATCATTTAGCTTTAAAAAAAATTTAAATGTTTTATCAAAACATTTCTTTTGAGATTAGTAATTCAAGAGTTGGGGCGTCTGGGGTGTTCGTCGCTTGGGGGCAGCTTCGTCGGGCGTTGCAGCTGTTGCACGTAGCCGGGTGGCAAGCTGTGGAAGAGATGGTGAAAAAACACTCGACGATCGCGGTGCGCAAGAGAAAGAAAAAAAACTCGATGTGGTTTTCGGTAAAAAGCGCGGACCGGCCGGGCGATGTAATTCGTGCGGTTTACAAAAGAGAATTAACTTAAGCCTAGTTGAGCGCTGCGCTTCAAAGCGCAGCGGAGAGATTCCGGGAGCGGGAAAGCGGGAGAGCCTGGAATCGCAAGCGTCCAGTGCGGGAGAACAGGAGAGCCTGGAATCGCGAGCATCCAGTGCGGGCGAGTAGGCATTCGCAATTTAAAGAGAGGGGAGAGCGGCGTAAACATTCCGCCCCCCTTGCAATCGCTAGCGTTGCAAAAGAAAAACCCACTCCTGTCGTCTAGGCTTGACTGCAGGCGCCGGACAGGATCCACCCGAATGCCGTCCCCTGGGCCACTGGGAGTCCCTCGTCGACCAAATGGAAGCCAGGTCGGATGACCTTGGCGTAGACATCCGCACCCAGGACTACGGAGATGGTTGCCGGCAAGTAGAAAAGCTCGTCGGCCAACGGGAGGTCCCCGTATCTGCCGACCACGGTGTCCGAGAGCTCTCGGATGGGGGTGCGGATGCGGACGTTCGGCTCCACTTTTAAGACCACCTCTAACTTGAAGGCGTTGTCGCGCTTTGACCGAATTGTCGCCGTGCAGATCTTCTCGTCGCCGACGGTAGTAGTCGGCAGCTCGTCGATGAGGGGTGGCCGTGTCGAAGGTCTTCAGCCCGGTCTCCAAGGTAATCATGGCCGTCGGCAGAACGTTCACGCTGTGCCGAGGAGGCTAAGCGCGGCGGGGAGGCAAGCGCTCTGCGAGTTGGCGGATCTTGCCGGCGCGAGCGCTGCTGAGAAGCGGCGGATGCCGAGCGCCTTGCCGGGGCCAGCGCTTGGCGAGTTGGCGGATTCTGCCGGCGCGAACGCTGCTGAGTAGCCGACGGCAGGGGACGCTCGTGCATATGGAAAAGCGTGTGGTGCTTCCCGTTGCACGTTTTACACTTGTCGCCAATGCGACAACTCCCGTCGGAATGCTCGTGGGCGAGACAATTTGAGCAGTACTTATTGATGAGCACTGCCCGAAGCCGCTTCTCTGCGCTCAGCTTTAGGAACCTCTGACACTTCCGAAGCGGATGGATTCCACGGCAGACTCGGCATCGGTGGGAATGTATACCTCGAGTACGTCTGCTATCCAATGCCTGAGCGCAGCGTGGACGAGGAACCATGATGTGATCTGGTAGTGAGTAATGGATAAAAAGAAAAAACATATGGCTATGATTTGAAACTGCTTAGATGGCGAGGATTGTTGGGGAATTATGTGGAGGATGTTGGTTGAGGAAGACGGTTGGAGTGTTCTCCTGGCAGAAGAACCACCTTGGTCACGGGACGCTTGATAATCCTGCGTGCCGTGAGAATGCTGACGACACGGACATTGCCGTCAGACCCTGGAAAGACAGAGTCGATTCTGCCAAGGCGCCACTCATTCGAGGGCAGATTGTCCTCCTTGACGACTATTATGTCGCCAACGCAGAGATTTGCGGTCGGGGACTGCCACTTGTTACGCTTGTGGAGCTCCTCTTTCCATCGAGCTTGGAATTGTTGATGGAGCGCCTTTAAAATGGACTTGGATTCCCCTTTTTTTCGGGTTCCACTATGGACAGAAGAGGTCCGCCGACTAGAAAATGCCCTGGTGTCAACGCTAAAAGATCAGTGGGATCTTCAGACATAGGAGATAGCGGTCTGGAATTTAGACAAGCTTCAATTTTTTCTAGGTGGGTTGAAAGCTCTTCAAAAGTGTACTTTCGATTAGCGGTGGACTTGTAAAACAAGGCTTTGAAGCTTTTGTCACCTGCTTCCCACAGGCCTCCCATATGGGGTGCCCCAGGAAGAATGAATTGCCAGTTGAGCTGCTAATGACTATACGCATCATTCACAGACTCTCTTACGGCTTATAGAAAATCTCGGGAGAGCAGGGTGGCAGCGCCGACAAATGTTTTCCCATTGTCGGACTGCACTTGACGGGGACAACCTCTTCTGGATACGAACCGAGCGAAAGCGGCGAGAAATTTCTCGGTCGTCAGATCGGATGTAGGCTCTAGATGGATGGCCTTTGTGGAGAAACACACGAAAACCAACACATACCCTTTTGTAATTAGGCAAGCTCTGCCTGTGTAATTTTTTATGTCGAAAGGGCCGGCGTAGTCCATCCCTGTGTACGTGAATGGCCCGGAAAAAGAAACTCGCTCTTTCGGAAAACTTCCCATCATCTGAACTTGCAATCGCTTTTTATGGATAACGCAGACCTTGCAGGAGTTAATAACGGCCTTTACCAAGTTCTTTATTTTTGGAACCCAGTATCTTGACCGGTGCAACGTTATGAGATGCGTAAAATTTACCAGTAGTCGAGAGAGTGCACATTCGTACGGGAGGATTATAGGATGTCGTTCATCATATCGCAAATTTTCGGAGGCCGTTATTCGGCCGCACGCCCTTATAAGCCTTTTCTCATCTAGAAAGGGGTTCAAGGAGAGGAGGGAACTTGTCGCGGACACAGGGCCCTTTTGATTCAAGCAGCGATATTCATTAGCAAAATATCTGCGCTGAGTTCTAATGACCATGAGCCGTTCAGCGGCGACAAGTTCTTGAGCTTCTAGATGGACTTCCGGAATCGGCGACTGTTTCCTACATCGCTGGACAAAACGGTGGACATACGCAAGGACCCGTAAAGCTCTATTTAACTTGGAAAAGCGATCAATGATGTCTTCTGTCGGAATGGACGCAACATGGGCCTTGACAGGACGCCTTTCCACTTCGGTCACCTGTAAGTCTGTGCTTTGGGCAGGCCACTGATCTCGTGGCTTTTGCAACCAAGTGGGCCCAAGCCACCAAAGGGAGTTGTCGACCAGTTCTTGTAGGGGCACGCAGCGACTGGCCAAGTCAGCTGGATTGTGTTCGGATTGAAAATGCGACCAATTGGCTGCCTCTGTGGACTGGGTGATCTTTGTTACCCGATTGGCAACGAACGTTGTCCACTGGCATGCTGGTTTGGAATCGGTCGTGGAACATCACGGATAATAATATTAATAATAATAATAATATTAATAATAATAATAATAATAATAATAATAATAATAATTTTTATTTTTTTTTTTTGGGCGGAGGGGGGAAAATGCCTCCTGCATCTCACACTACCGTCGTATGTGTGGTATGTGGGGCTTGCACCCACTAAAAACCCCTCCTCATCAGGCCTGTATCCACTTCGGAAAAGCTTTCGCATTACTTCGAAGTGGGGCCTCCTGCGCGGCATGCGCTCTCGTCTCAATGCAGAGCTCTACGACGCGTCCGTTTCTCGTCTATCAAGATCGTTTTTCTTTGACCTTAAGATCGTTCCAACATAGGCTTTTACGTGATTCCAGGCCGCCTCACTGCTTATCATTCGATCAACTATGTTTTCAGGCGATATTTCTCCAATGGCATCCGTTAGTCCGGTGCGTTCTGATCGAAACCGCTCACAATGGAATATAGTGTGTTCTACACTGACCCTCTCGGCGTCTTCATAAATGCACGTAGCTTGTGAGCTTTTCGCGATAGTGTGCAAAAAGGCCCGGAAATAGCCGTGGCCGGTCAGCATTTGAGTTAGGTAGTAATCAACGTTTCCGTGTTTCCTTTTGTCCACCACTTGAGATTGGGTATAAGCCTAGCTGTCCATTTTCCCGAGCATTCATGCTCCCACCTATTTTGCCACAAGTTCAGGGTCTCTTCTCTGCACAGCTCTTTTGTTTGTCTTGTCGCTACTCCACTTTGTTTTAGCTGGTAGACTTTTTGGCGTTCTCTTGCTAAGAGATCGATCGGTATTACACCCGCAGTGACTAGAGCTGCTGATCCTGATACCGTTCTATAGGCGCTGATTATCCTCAATGCTATTGTCCTTTGAACTTCGAGCAAGGGTTTTAGTCTGCACTTTACGCGTAGGGTGTTAGCCCAAACCTCACATCCATTAAGCAGGATTGCGTGGTTCACTTCCATTAGGAGTTTGCGTTTCGACTGGATTGGTCCACCTATGTTTGCCATGAGTCTGCTAAGTGATTTTGCAGTGTCGGTCGCTCGGCTTTTAGCGTGCTGAATTTGAGCCTTAAACGTCAGTTTGGGCTCAAGACGAACTCCTAGATATTTTATCACTTTCTGCGTCCTAATGATATTTTCTCCTACTCTCATATCTATTTCTAGTGGAAACTGCTTCGTTGTTACTAGCAACAACTCGGTTTTTTCGGCTGCGTGCAGACGTGTTTTATTAACGCTCCGGAAAAACAATTAGCCAATCAGTCGAAAACGTTCGAAAAAAAAATAAGCGCGAGGTTTTTCGTTTCGCGATGCAAATCGCATATCGTAAACTAAAGTTTTAATTAATTAAATAATTAATCTTAACGCACTAACTATAAACAAATGAGTAAGAACGTGGATCAGCGCACTCAACGACAAAAACAACAAGACGAAGCCCGTGAAAAAATTCAGAGAGAACAAGACAAACGTCGTCTCTCTTTGGCCCGTAACAACGCCTATTTTACGGTGACGAGTAATACTCTAGAACCGAAAGTGCTTGAAGGTGCAAGTTTACTGACCGCCGAAAACCAGAGAGCTAACTCTTGCTCTCCCGCCCTGCTCTTCACCGCTCGAACGCCATGGAGTGAGCAATGCAAGACTCCAACAGAGCTTCTGCCGCCTAGCGCAACAACAACAGAAACTACTACGACTACTACAACGGTCTCTGTCGCCAACAATGCAATAACGACTCCACCCTCTTCTTGTGCTGCGGGTAAAGCAACAACACAACCAAGTGCAAAAATCGGTGCAAACGGCAAAAACAAAGCTACGGTAGAAGAAGTGACAATTCTGCAAGCGGGTTCGGCCATTCAGACAGGCATGGATCGCTACATTAATATCTCCAAGCGCAAGCTAACACCCCCAAAAAACTCGGACGGCAATAAGCCCAAAATAAATCGTTCCAACAAAGGCCCTGTAAATCCCGGGCCATTAGATGAAAACAGATTTTCCATTCTGGCGGAGCCTGAAACAGAGTCTGAACAATTAGCCCCAAGGAAACTAAAGCCCCCACCTATTTTTATTCGGGAGAAGATCTCGAATGCCCTAGTCAACAAAATAGTTGAGCTTGTCGGAAAAGATAACTTTCATGTTATTCCGCTTATGAAAGGGAATATAAGCGAAACTAAACTCCAAACCAAAACCGAAGACGATTTCCGAGCAGTGTCGAAGTACTTAAACGATGCCAAAAAGAATTACTACACGTACCAGCTGAAAAGTTGCAAAGGTTTGCAAGTTGTGCTTAAGGGAATAGAACCCGATGTGACCCCCTGCGAAATTACAGAGGCCTTAAAAGAAAACGGTTTTTGCGCAAAAAATGTTATAAACATTATGAACAAAAACAAGAAGCCGCAACCACTCTTCAAGGTCGAGCTGGAGCCAGACAGCAGAACTTTGAAAAAAAACGCAGTGCACCCGATCTACAAGTTGCAGTACCTTCTGCACCGTAGGATCACAGTGGAAGAGCCGCACAAACGGACCGGACCAGTGCAATGCACAAACTGCCAGGAATACGGTCATACCAGGGCTTACTGCACCCTCAGGTCAGTATGTGTAGCTTGTGGAAACTGCCACGGCTCCGAACCCTGCCCTGCCAACAAGGAAGACTCTCTCACTAAAAAGTGTGTAAACTGCCAAGGAAACCACACAGCTAACTACAGAGGCTGTCCAGTCTACAAGGCGATGAAAAGTCGGATGCAACGAGCAACAACGGCACGCTCCCTGAACACACAAAACACTTACATGAGATCACAAACGACACCGGAAGTTTTCTTCGCAAAAGCAGCCAGATCATCATTTGGCCCTTCAATTACCACCAACGGAATTTCTTACGCCAGTGCTCTAAGATCAGGCACAGCTCACATAGAGCCGAAAATTGATAACATCCAGCAGGCCATGGGACAGCCACAAAGTAACATGGAATCTATGATGATTACTTTGCAACAAAATATGATGGAATTTATGTCCTTCATGAAAACCACCATGCAAACCCTTATGCAAAACCAAAATATCTTACTACAAATGCTTGCAGCTCAGCAGTCCAAATAAACCATGCCTAGCCTTCGAATAACTCTGTGGAACGCCAACGGTGTTTCACGGCATAAACCTGAAATAACTCAATTTCTGAACGAAAACCACATCGACGTTATGTTGCTGGCAGAAACGCATCTCACCAGCAAATATAACTTTCAAATACGGGGATACACGTTCTATGGCACAGATCATCCAGATGGTAAAGCGCATGGCGGCACTGGAATCTTAATAAGAGACCGCGTCAAACACCACTTTCACCAACGGTTTGCTAAAAATCATCTGCAAGCTACATCGATAAAATTACAGTTGGGCAACTGCAACCTTGCCATTGCCGCTGTCTACTGCCCACCCCGCTTTACAGTCTCCGAAGACCAATTCATGGACTTCTACAATTCGCTTGGAGAGCGATTCATAGCAGCAGGAGATTACAACGCCAAGCACACGCACTGGGGATCCCGCCTTGTGACCCCCAAAGGAAGGCAACTATATAATGCACTCATTAAAACATGCAACAAACTGGACTACGTTTCACCAGGCAGCCCTACATACTGGCCTACAGATCCTAGAAAACTACCTGATTTAATTGATTTTGCTGTGACAAAAAACATCTCTCGCAATCTAATATCTGCAAAATCGCTTTTGGATCTATCATCGGACCACTCACCAGTGCTAATAACTCTTCTTCAAAGCCCGGAATTAATCGAGCACCCTCGCAGGCTGACGTCGCATCGAACCAACTGGCTGAAGTTCAAAAAGTACGTAAGTTCCCACATTGAACTAACTCCACAGCTCAACATCAAGGAGGACATCGACTGCTACGCCGATGCCCTGGAGTCTGTACTCGTCGCAGCAGCCAAAGTCTCAACACCGCAAGGGAGGGATGGGCACACACACCAACACAAAACTAACCATGAAATCGAACAGCTTGTTCTGGAGAAAAGACGTTTGAGACGTACTTGGCAAACCAGCAGATCGCCATCCTCAAAACAAAGTCTTAAAGAAGCTGGTCGCAGACTTACCAGGGCTCTAAGGCAAGAAGAAGAAAAAGCACAACGCCAGTACATTGAGAAACTTTCACCCACCAGCACTAAGCATCCCTTGTGGAGGGCCCACCCAAAACTAAGTGCGCCGGCCGAAACAGTAATCCCCATAAGAGACTCTTCAGGCAGCTGGGCCAGAAGCGACAAAGACAGAGCTTGTACATTTGCTTTACACCTTCGAAATGTTTTTCAGCCAAACCCTGCAACTAATTCATTCGCACTACCGTCGCCGTCAATTCGAATTGAATCTGAGACGGAGCCAATTCTGTTTCAACCAAATGAAATTGCAAAAGTAATCAGCGAGCAATTGAAACCAAAAAAGGCCCCAGGCGGTGATCAAATAACTCCCAAAATGTTAATCGAACTTCCAAACTGTGCAGTTGAGGTTATTTGTAAACTCTTCAACGGGATTACACGACTTGGCTATTTCCCAAAAAAATGGAAAAAATCGGTAATCATAATGATCCCAAAGCCAGGGAAAGATCACACAATACCAGCTTCGTATAGACCGATAAGTTTACTCTCGTGTCTGTCAAAACTGCTCGAAAAATGCCTTCTGACGCGCATCATTCCATATCTGAAAGAGCACAACGTTATTCCAGCACATCAATTTGGCTTTCGAGAAAGCCATGGAACAATAGAGCAAGTCAACAGATTAACAACAGAAATAAGGACTGCATTCGAGCTTCGGGAATACTGCAGTGCGGTATTCCTTGACGTTGCACAGGCTTTCGACCGAGTCTGGCTTGATGGCCTTATCCATAAAATCAGAACGATCCTGCCAGGAAACACTCACAGGATACTGGAATCGTACCTTTACAACAGAGCCTTCGCCGTGAGATGCAACACCACAACATCCGATGACTACGCTATAGAGGCTGGAGTTCCCCAAGGTAGCGCCCTTGGTCCAACTCTATTTCTCCTCTACACCGCAGATATTCCCACGAACGAGCGGCTAACTACTTCTACATTCGCAGACGATACCGCGATCATAAGTCGGTCCAAATGCCCAACTCAGGCAACAGCACTACTAGCTGATCATCTCGTTGTAGTGGAGAGGTGGTTATCAGACTGGCGTATAAAAATAAATGCGCAAAAGTGTAAACACATAACGTTTACTCTTAACAGACAAACGTGTCCCCCGCTAACCCTGAATAACACGCCACTTCCACAAGCTGACGATGTAACGTACCTTGGCATCCACCTAGACAGGAGACTTACATGGCGGAGACATATCGAAGCTAAGAAAATTCACCTAAAACTAA
Source organism: Drosophila rhopaloa (assembly GCF_018152115.1). Taxonomy (NCBI): domain Eukaryota; kingdom Metazoa; phylum Arthropoda; class Insecta; order Diptera; family Drosophilidae; genus Drosophila; species Drosophila rhopaloa. The sequence continues at coordinate 5,252 of NW_025335131.1, read as the reverse complement.
AATCAAACAGTCTCCATTGGCTTTTAAACGCGCGCTCCCCCTCTGCCTGGACTTCAAGGTCCTGCTCTACAATTCAACGCTTAAGCCAGTCTGGACCTACGGCTCCCAATTGTGGGGAAACGCGAGCAGCAGCAACATCGACATTATTCAGCGAGCACAATCAAAAATCCTGAGAACTATCACTGGGGCACCTTGGTATGTTCGGAACGACAACATCCACAGAGATCTTGGCATTCTACCCGTAAAAGATGAAATATCAAAACAAAAAGCGTCCTACCACACCAAGCTAACTTCTCATCCAAACCAGCTCGCCAGGGGCCTAGCCAGGGCTTCCATCCGGACCCGATTGCAACGCAATGACCTTCCAGCTCAGCAATAGTTATTAGAGCCCCTAAATTTTCGCGCCAGTCACCTTGACTGTCAGATAGCTTTTTAATTTAAGATTCTATATACTTATTGTTAGTCTCAATTCAGAGAAGATCCAATAAATGTCGAGGCACTCGACTATAGGGTTCTCTCTTGTTTTGTTCTGGAGTAAGAGAATTTTCATCATTGCTTACTTGAATTTCATTAATTTCGTAATTCATTTCTCTTAAGTAACCCTCCCTTAAAACCTCTTGATCTCTGTTTACCTCGGGTAAACCATAACTTGATAAACAATTTCCACCGATGGACAATGTTAGATCTTCAAGGCAAATTAAACATTTATTGAAAACACTTTCCATCAGTCCGGGATCTATATCGCCATCTATTCTCCTTTGTATTCTGTACAATATATCTTCAGAAAGACTTTCCTTGTACTTATTCCAAAGACTCATGGCATCAGATAACTGGCAATGAGTTAACATTATTGCAAAAAGGTCGCGTAATTTATTTGGAGACTGGCATAATGATGCTTCTGCCAACGTAAAATCCCAGTGCTTATCGTCTTCAAGTAAGCCTAAGGCTTTGCAAGCCAATTGGAATGTATCATACAAAAAACCATTAACGGTTTTTAAAAATGAGAATGACGTTGGACCTTTAACTTCATGAAGTAAAAGTCTTAAGTAATAGCACTCACTATTTTTAGGATGTATTGTATACACACGACCCAAAGTATCATCCTTTTTAACACCAGAAAAGTTTGGCACATCTGACCCCATTTTCCTTCTTTGGAACTTGTTCTTAGCCCATATGTAATAATAAGGCACCTCAACATAAATAAGTGTTTTGGCAAAAGAGTCAGTTTTGCAGAGATCGAAAAACGCTGTTAGTGTTGTCTGTGGCGGATTAGCTACTGATTAGCTAAGTGATTTGGATTATTAGGGTCAAAGTATATCCGTTGTCCATTTTCCAAATGAACATTTCATTGAAAAATAGGTGGAAATCTTTCATGTATTGGAAATGCTAGAATCCTCCATACCGCCTCAGAACTTCTTATATACCGACCACTTTGATACATATGAATTTCATCTTTAGGACTCTCCACTGAAACTGTTGCTTGGTCACTGCCCTTGTTAACATATTTACATACATATTTAATGGACTTTACTGAGCTGCAATGCTCTACATTTATATGAGCTCCAAAAGTCCTTAAAAGTAGAGAACCCAACGATTGTCATCAGTTTTACCGTTAATTTCAACAGTAAGCCCTCCATCACTTGGCGCTCTTCGCCGATATTGGGGATAACCATCTATTCCTGTAATAGTTTCCTTAAGATACTGTCTAGGGAATTTTTTTGTACATTTTCCTTCATTCATACATGGCGAATTAATATTCATTGTACCGCACGGTCCTTAACGATCTCATATAGCAAGGGATCCTGTTGTAAATCAGGAATTTCAGCACAAATGTAAGAATCGATTTGATTGGCCATAATTTTAGTCTTTAACCAAATAAGTATGTGGACATGGGGCAGACCACGTTTTTGCCATTCAATAGAATACATAAAACACTGTACTTCACCAAACAATTGGCCTTTAACCAACAGCGCCATTAATGTTTTAACTTTTAAATGAAAGACTCGAGATATCAGGTCATGACGATCCTGAGGTTTTTGGCCTGGAAACAACTCATTCGTTATTTCCTCCCATTTAGGGTTACAGGTAAATGTTATAAAAAAAAAGGGGGGGCCAAAATTTTAAAAATAAATCATAGCATCCTGGGTCTTTTCATGCATATATCGAGGAGAGCCTGTAAAAGTAGAAGGTAAAATCACCATCTGACCAAGTTGAGTCACATCTGCATCTCCCCTACCTATAGCGTCTTGAAGATGTATGTAACTTTCTGCCCTCAACTTTTTTTGATTTGCTCGAATATAATTAAGCCGTTCGGTTTCCATTTTTGCACTCATATCAACCAAAAATTGATTAAACAGTGCTCTATAATAATGCAAGTGATTGACTTCAGTCTCCCTGAGCATTATTCGATAACTGTAAAAGCTTAATGCAGATACAGTCTTCTTTAGATCATTTTTTTCAACGGATCACGTTGGGGAATATTTATGGTATATCCATCATCTTCGTGGCAAAAAATTAATGGATATTGTAGACAGTCATAAGATCGGTGAAGTTCACTGATTCTCTTAAGTTTGCTATTATGACTCTCAATAACAATGTCCCGACTTTGAAATTGTTGATCAACTAATACCAAAGCCACTTCATTTGTTTGAGGTGCATTATAACGACCTCTATGAGCATTTGCTGGCTTTTTATCAGCGTTAATGACCATTTTAAAGTCTTTGCAATCTTTTGGAACTTTATTAAGAGCAGTTTTAAAATCTTTAATGTATGGATTGCATTTATGCAACATAGACTGTAGAGATTTTATTAAGTCTTGTTTAACACCGGAGTTGTGCTTACACCTTAAGTTCACCTCGCAATCATCTTCACCAATGAAATATATCTGAAGAAATTGGGCATTTGTTTGAGAGGTTGGTAAAAGACTACCTATTAAATGATAGACTTGTCCTTGCACTTTAAACGTAGGCATATAAGTATCGCATACAATTTTTCCACTACCAAATGATGTCATTTGAAAGCAATTATTATACTTTCTTGAATTTGCCATGAAATGAGCATGGTCAGGATGGCTTCCAATTAATAAATTCTTAAGCGGTTGAGGTAATGTCTTAAACGGAGGAAGTTGAACTTTTCCCTCTTTACAGCACATCCCTTTGGCCTCACCTTTCCATTTCAAAGCACCACAATATTTACATTTGTTATTCATTGCACCTATTTTAATTTCTGGATTTGACATATAATCTATGTTGTAATCGTAATTAAATGCTGCATTTCAGTTACCTATTTCGAACATGACTTATTTTTTTGTCCGAGTTTTTTTATTACGCTCTGTTCCATGAACAGCGGTAAATTTTTCTTTTCCCATCTTTATCTGCTTTGTTTTGGTATAATTGAAAAAACGTTTTCGCCTTTTTCGGTTATTTGGTTCAGTAGGCGGGAAACGTGCAGAAAACGACAATGAATCAGGTATAGTTTCTGAAGGTAAGTAAACATCGTAATGGCCACTAACAGGATTACCATTAAAGCGCAGCCTTCTTAAAGTGCTACCTATAGTTCCTGAGTTTGACCTACAAATCCCATCTTGAAATACTTCAATATTAATAGGATACAAATGACATGAAGCTTCTACCTCTGCATATGACCCAAACGTGTGGGCAAGCCTCATTTCATTTTCGTATGCAACACAATTGTCATATGCGTTACCCATGGAGTTGCAAGTGTACTGTGCAAAGATATTCCATCGGCGAACAACATATCCAACAATCGCCTAACGAATAATGTCAAAAAAGTCTTCATTTTCATGTAAAAGATACGAAATAGCCCTAAACAGGCAAGCTCCATCTCCTGTTATAGGCACTACTGAGTGGGGCACCAATGCACCATCTATGTTTAACAGCTCAATATTCATATCTGCATCCATATTGAGTAAAAGAAAGGAGCTTTAATTATTGAGAATTACAAAATTTGCCTTATTTCTGTCTCTAAAAGAATTCAGAAGGCTTTTAAATTTTTGGACAATACTTTTTAAATATTGCAAGTTATTGAATATCCAAATCGAATAATAATGCGATCAAACTAATTCTATGATCTTATCATCCAACTCAGCAAATTTTTATAATATTTAAACACATCTGGAATATTCCAAATTTGCCTTATTTCTGTCTCTAAAAGAACACAGAAGGCTTTTAAATATTTAGGCAATATTTTGTAAATATTGCAAGTTATTCAATATCAAAATAAAATAATACGGAGATTAAACTAAACTACGATCTAATCATCAATCAGCAATTCAGCCAATTTTTATAATATTTAAACACATCTGGAATATTCCAAATTTGCCGTATTTCTGTCTCTAAAAGAATTCAGAAGGCTTTTAAATTTTTGGACAATACTTTTTAAATATTGCAAGTTATTGAATATCCAAATCGAATAATAATGCGATCAAACTAATTCTATGATCTTATCATCCAACTCAGCAAATTTGTATAATATTTAAACACATCTGGAATATTCCAAATTTGCTTTATTTCTGTCTCTAAAAGAACACAGAAGGCTTTTAAATATTTAGGCAATATTTTGTTAATATTAAGTTGTTCAAAATCAAAATCGAATAATACGGAGATTAAACTAAACTGAGATATATTCATGTAATTTAGCAAGTGTTTATAAAATTTAATCTTGTATGGAAAATTCACTGAGGATTTATCAAAGCTTGCATTATTTCTGGCTCCATACAGGAAGCTCTTAAGACAAGTATTGTAGTTTTACAATTGTGCAATCATAAAATTTGGTTTTGGGAAGTACAAGTTAAAAAAACCCTAAAAAAAATGACAACCCTTGCTTCAGGTAAAAAATGCAAGAAGCACCAAATGACAGGCTACAAAATGTTTTTAATATTTAACTATCTGCTTAAATTATCAACTCATAAATGTAATTACTTCGTTCCACTTATACCTATTGTGTTTTTTTGATTAAATCGATTTTTTAAAATAATTTTTTTTTTAATTTGAAATTTTTTTTAGATTCTTTACTTTTAAGAGATGGGCAAACATGGGCATCTTTTATTTGTTCGAAAAAACGATTTTTAAGGGGTGGGAAAACGTTTTTTGTTAAAAAATCCCGTGTTTAAGCCGTGGGCAAACGTTTTTGTCAAAATTAACTATTTTTCAGGAAAAAAATTTGAAAAAGTCAACTTTTATAATATCGAAAATGTTCGAAAATTTTCGAAGATTCCACATTTTCAAAACAAA